>NC_056726.1:1282795994-1282800994 GCF_019279795.1 Protopterus annectens | reverse complement strand
ACCTTCATTTAAAACATGTTTGGCTATTGCGTTGTAGGTTTCTCCCCTACGTATACTATATGTATGATCACAAATCCTTTCACGTAGGGACCTATTCGTTTTACCCACGTAGTACCGAAAACAAGTATTACAATGGGCAACGTATACTAGGTTCCTAGTGCCACAACTACTACAGTTCCTAAGTTGCCATAAGACACCTGTATCTGGGTGTCTAAAATATCTGGATTCATCAATGTATATGCAATATGGACAATTCCCACATTTCTTAGTACCCCACATTAGTTCATGACTAACGCTGTGGGTCTGAACAAACATGGTGGGATAGCATAAACGTTGTTGCAAGGTCTGACAGTTCTTAAATGTAAAAGTGGGACTATATCCAATTAAATTTCTGGTATCATCATCAACTAAAAGAATGTGCCAATTGTCACGAATGATTTGTTGTACCTTACTTATATTGTTGCAATAGGGCATTATTACAGATACATTACGTTTATACTCATCACGATTCATCTTCTGAGCTGAGTGACCTGGTCCAAAATATGGTTTGGCTCTGGTTTGTCTTAAATAACTCATCTGAGTAATCAAATTCTTCTTGATAATAACCCCTCTGCAAAAATCCTTGTCGCAAGTCCCTCATTTCATCATGAAATACACCATCATCACAACAGATACGAGACAGTCTCATGGCTTGTCCCTTAATTATGTTGTTAAACAAAATGGGACTGTGCATACTGTCACTATGTAAATATGCTGCGCAATGGCAAGGTTTTCTAAATAATTTTGTCTTCATAATGTCATTCTCAATATATATAGTAACATCTAAAAAATCCACATGCATATCCGAATAATTAACAGTAAATTTCAGAAACTGGCTCGTAGAATTGACCTGTTGAATAAAGTCAGTAATACAAAACTGGTCTTTTTTACAAATAAGGAACAAATCATCTACAAAACGCCTGTAAAACAGGACGTTCGTATTGTTCATAAGATGGATTTGTTCCCAAGCCACCATGACCAAGTTGGCGTAGCTATTGGCACAGCTAGTGCCCATCACTACGCCTTTGGTCTGTTTGAAATAACGAGAATTAAACAAAAATACATTATTGTCAAGCACAATTTCTAAAAGAAAGCAGATAAATTCTGCCTTTTTATGTTCCATCTCATTATCAGTAACTAATAAGTAAGTATCAAGACCAAGGTCATTGGGAATGCATGTGAATAAGGACACAACATCCATAGTAATGAGAATTAAACCTTTGTTGTCATTATAATCTAACATAAATGTATATAAATCTTTCACAAAATGTTCTGTGTCTCTGAGAATGTATGTATAATTAGACAAGATCTTTTTCATTTCATATTCTAAATAAATTGAAAGGGGCTCAGTTGCCCACCCAGCACCAGCAACAGTCGGCCTGAACTTAGGCTTTGTGGGATCCTTGTGTATTTTGGGTAGGCCATGAAGCTTAGGAATGAGGGGATGTTCGATGATGAAATAATTATAGAGATCTTTGGTAATCATTTGCAATAGCAGACAATCAGTCAATGTTGTCTGAATTCTACTAATATAACTTGCTATATCAGATATGCTTAACTGTGATGATTATGTTGAAGTTAGCTTGGCTAGCATAGTATTATAGTAATAGATGGAATCTAGCACTACAACGGGACCACCTTTGTCTGATGGTCTAACTACAATATCACTGTTATTTTTAATACTTTTTAAAGCCGCAAGTTCTTCTCGGTCTAAATTCTTACCAGCTTCAGATGTACAAAAACTATCATCATTATATAAAGCATTTTCTATAGCCTTCAAAAAAACTTCTAAATTTGAAGGTAAAGGAGGCATATAGCTACTTTTCTTTTTAAATTTATAATCATAATTATTAACATCAGAGTTCAAGGATAATTTAAGGGCAACATCACGTGCAAAAGTTCGTAATGATATAAGCACATCACTGTAATCAATATTAAGAGGGTATAAAACCCAAACCTTTATCAAGTAAACTGTTCCGCTGGAGATAAAACATAATTGGAAATGTTCCATACTAGGCTTCGGTATTCCACATTATCTTTATAGTCCTGGTTTGTGTGGGGGGTGGTACATCCTTTTGTTTCTGACCCCTCGGTAACTCTAAATCCAGAGACTTTTTTCTGGTAGGTTTGAATGGAAGTAGAAAAGCCGAAGATTCTAGCTTAGGAATGTTATCAGTCGTTAATTTTCTCCTAACATCAGTGTTGGGTCTTGCCGAGGTGATAGTGTTAGAGGAGGATCTGAAGGAACCTCCATGGGCGTTGAATAAGTCGATGCTGGTTGTACAGGTGATTGTAGTTCATCTATTGTAGTGGAAACGCCATTGCGTATGTCCGTAGATATCTCTTCAGATCTCCTCACTTGTGAGCCTTGTGTAGTGTCGTGAAGAACATGACGTACTTCCGTGGGCGTCTCTTCAGACCTCCCCGGTCTATTATTCATTTCAGTTCTATTGAATGAATGGGCACTACGAAGATGAGTAGAATTATTCATAGAAACATTGCCAGTTCGAGAATGCAAAGGTTGAGCATTCGTGTTCTGCTGTGCAGAAATAAAGTTCCTAGGCCACATGAAAACATGATGTTGTTTGAAATCTATATCTCGCAGAAGTTTCTTCTTGTTGATATCCAATAGCCTACTTTCGTATCTAGATATTTTTTCTGTTATATCTTGAATAAACACCTCCGTAGGACCTTGACCATACAATTTATATAATTCATGCTGTTGTTGCACAATCAAGTCATGCAAGTCAGTTTCAATTGGATAAAAGAACTCCATTATCAGTTCCATTATAAGCTTTACTAGTTTGTAAGTTCAGTAACTGCCATTTAGATAAAAGGTCCGGGTATGTGTCGCCGTAACTGGGCATATTTAATACCCGCAACCCACGTGGAACTACATTAAAGTTGATACTAGCTTCAAGGTGATATCTTTGAGTTTGTAACCGCTTGAACTTATAAATGTTATTTTCCAAGTTACGTTTAAGTTCTTTAACAGCCGTATCGTCAGCTGAAATGTTAATGCTTTCAGTTCTTTCAGACAATTTATTGGTATTTAGTAATGGATTAACATTCGTAGTTAAAAATCCCCTCAATCTATTCATTGAAAAATCAACATTGTCAGAATTCTCAATACCTGCTGCTGCCTCCATATATGCCCAGAAATAGGAAAAAACAATGGAAGAGTACGCCCAAAACAAAGTCAAGGAACTTCGTAGTAGTAATAGTTCGTAACACTAGTTCGTAGTTGTAGCACAATTAAGTTGTAAAGTATTCCAAGGATCCAAATATAGATATATAAAAATCCAAACGTAAGCAGCAAAAAGATTTATTGAGTGCACATAAAAGTAAGCGCTTTCACGGATCACTTGCCCGCTTCATCAGACGTTAGAATACATTAACAAAATCCTATATATAGGTGATGTTAATTCAAGTGCTTACTGTCAGACCTTGCAGCAACGTTTATGCTATCCCACCATGTTTGTTCAGACCCACAGCGTTAGTCATGAACTAATGTGGGGTACTAAGAAATGTGGGAATTGTCCATATTGCATATACATTGATGAATCCAGATATTTTAGACACCCAGATACATGTGTCTTATGGCAATTTAGGAACTGTAGTAGTTGTGGCACTAGGAACTTAGTATACGTTGCCCATTTTAATACTTGTTTTCGGTACTACGTGGGTAAAACGAATAGGTCCCTACGTGAAAGGATACGTGATCATACATATAGCATACGTAGGGGAGAAACCTACAATGCAATAGCCAAACATGTTTTAAATGAAGGTATGTCTCATACCTTTTCATTTCAGACCTTGCACGTAGTACCCAGTAATCCACGTTTGGGCAATGTAGTCAATGAAACTGAGAGCGCTGAGCTCAAATGGATTTTTAGGTTAGGTGCACATCGGGGTTCTGGCTTGAATGAATCAGTTTCAATAAAGCCCATACTGAATGCCAGACCCCTTAGATAGTTTTTTCTATTAGTATATGTTTTATACATTTTATTAGTATTATTATTGTATTTTATATTGTTATCATATATGAAATGCTTAGAGTTATTTTTATTATATAGTATTTTATAATGGGCATTGCTTTAAATAGTTAGTAGTTGTCCTTTTTATTGTAGATTATTTGATTATATAATTGTTGTGCGTAAGCACTTGAATTAATTCAATTAACATCACCTATATATAGGATTTTGTTAATGTATTCTAACGTCTGATGAAGCGGACAAGTGATCCGTGAAAGCGCTTGCGTATATGTGCACTCAATAAATCTTTTTGCTGCTTACGTTTGGATTTTTATAGATCTATATTTGGATCCTTGGAATACTTTACAACTTAATTGTGCTACAACTACGAACTAGTGTTACGAACTATTACTACTACGAAGTTATGTGTGTGTGTGTGTGTGTGTGTGTGTGTGTATATATATATATATGTATATGTATATGTATATATATATATATATATATATATATATATATATATATATATATTGTTTTATATATATATATATATGTTGTGTGTGTGTGTGTATATATATATATATATATATATATATATGTGTGTGTGTGTGTGTGTGTATATGTATATATATATATCTCTCTATATATATATATATATAGATGTGTGTATATGTATGTGTGTGTGTATGTATGTATATGTATGTATAGATATATATATATATATATATATATATATATATATATATATATATATATATGAAAAAATTGCCAAAAGAAGACAACCCACCACTGCGTCTCTGTAGAAAAATGTAGGTAATCCAAGAAAAAAAGAGACGGAGACAGCTTTGGAATCCAGAACAGGCCTTTACTTGGTGCAAACACAAGCGCTTTCACAATTAAGCTTCTTCAGGTGTATACAAGCACTAAAAATACCACACCTTTATACTCATGTTACATCACCCAATCGATAGTCATGTGACTGGTCCCATC
>NC_056726.1:1282793163-1282795494 GCF_019279795.1 Protopterus annectens | reverse complement strand
TCAAACCTGGAGCGGCATCTGCATTAAGTCTAAGCTGCCAAGTTAATTCTTTAACCTCTAATAAAGTGTTGACATCACCAAAGAAATTGTCCAGTCCCTGTAAAATGAGAAATTTGTAATATATAAAATTAGGGCAAAATAAACTGTTTCATTAAGGCATTTCTCATATCTCCATTTCTAATTGCTGCCAAGTGTTCATTAATTCTCAAATACAGTCTTCTCATTTTTTTACCAATGTAAAACTCTGGACAGGACTTGCAAACTGCAGCATGAATAACACTTGTTGATTTACAGTCAAAATGACGGTTAAACCGAATAGTGTAACAATTATGTTTGAACTGGAAGACACACACACACACACACACACACACACACACACACACACACACACACACACACACACACACACACACACACACACACACCTATACATACACACACACACACCTATACATACACACACACCTATACATACACACACACCTATACATACACACACACCTATACATACACACACATGATATAGATATATATATATATATATATATATATATATATATATATATACACAAAATATTTGTGTATATATATATACACAAAATATTTATGTATATATACAAAATATTTGTGTGTATATATACAAAATATTTATGTATGTGTATGTGTGTGTATGTGTGTGTATATATATATATATATATATATATATATATATATATATATATATATATATGTATGTATGTATATATAGATACACACGTGTGTGTGTGTGTGTGTGTGTGTATATATATATATATATATATATATATATATATATATATATATATATATATATATATATATATATAGATATATATATATATATATATATATATCTCTAGATATAGATATATAGATATATATCTCTCTCTAGATATAGATATAGATATATAGAGATATATATATATATATATCTAGATATATATATATATATATATATATATATATATATATATATATATATATATATATATATATATGTAAATATATAGATATATATATATATATCCCTATCTCTATCTATATAGCCTAAGATGAGGTTTATGGATGTGGCGAGAGACGACATGCTGGTGGTTGGTGTGACAGAGCAAGATGCAGAGGACAGGAAGCAATGGAAACAGTTTATCTGCTGTGGCGACCCCTAACGGGAGCAGCCGAAAGAAAGATATATGGTCATCTTTTCTAATTTCAGCTGCTCCAGTTGGGGGTCACCACAGCAGATCAACTGTTTCCATTTCTTCCTGTCCTCTGCATCTTGCTCTGTCACACCAAATAAACAGCATGTCCTCTCTCGCCACATCCATAAACCTTATCTTAGGCCTTCCTCTTTTCCTTTTACCTGGCAGCTTCATCCTTGGCATCTTTTTGCCGGTATACTCTGCATACCTCCTCAGCACATGTCCAAACCAATGTAATCTTGCCTCTCTGGCTTTGTCTCCAAACCTTCCAACCTCAGCTGACCCTCTAATACACTTACTCCTAATCCTGTCCATCCTCGTCACACCCAGTGCAAATCATAACATCTTTAACTCTGCCACGTCAAGCACTGACTCCTGCCTTTTGTCACACTGTCTCCAACCTGTATAACATAGCTTGTCTCACTACCCCTCTTGTAGACCTTCCTTTTCACCCTTACTGGTACTAGTCTGTCACAAATCACTCCTGACCCTCTACTCCACCTACTCCATCCTGCCTTTACTCTCTTCTTCACCACTCTTCCACACTCACCATTTCTCTGAACTGTTGATCCCAAGTACTTAAACTCATTCACCTTCGACTCCTCTACTCCCTGCATTCTCACCATTCCTCTATCCTCTCTCTCATTCACACACACATATTATGTCTTAGTCCTGCTGATCTTCATTCCTCTTCTCTAGAGCATAGCTCAACTTCTCCAGGGTCTCCTCCACCTGTTCCCTACTCTCACTACAGATCACACTGTCATCTGCAAACATCATAGTCCACGGGGACTCCTGTCTGATCTCGTCTGTCAACCTGTCCATCACCATTGCAAATAAGAAAGGGCTCAGAGCTGATCCTTGATGTAATCCCACCTCCACCTTAAACGCATCCGTCACTCCCACCGCAAACCTCACCGCTGTCACCCTACCCTCGTACATATCCTGTACCACACTTACATACTTCTCTGACGCTCCTGCCTTCCTCATACAATACCACAACTCTTCTTTAGGCACTCTGTCATATGCTTTTTTTCTAAATCCACAAAGACACAGTGAAACTCCTTCTGACCTTCTCTGTACTTCACCATCAACACTCAGAGCAAACATCGCATCT
>NC_056726.1:1282775663-1282788163 GCF_019279795.1 Protopterus annectens | reverse complement strand
TCTGAGGTGTTGTACAGTCTGTATGCAGATGACTTGAAAATGAATAAACTGATTCCCATGTGTGACAGGATATGTTTACAAACGACCTTGACTAAATTGACCATTTGGGCACAGCAGAATAATATGCAGATAAATGCATCAAAAATAAGTCGTATGAGATTCGGGAGACACAAATTGAAAGGTGAATACTTAATGCAGCATACTGCAATTGAAACTTGATTCATTTAAAGACCTTTGTATATGGGTAGATCCAGATTTGTTTTTTTCTGATAATATCCACCAATTGGCTAATGATGGATGTAGAACTATAGATTATATAAAATGATTTATTGAGTGTAGAAAATCAGAAATCGGTAATTTAGTTATATTGGACCCAAACATGAGTATGGAATAAGAGTGTGGAAACCTTGTAAGAAAACGAGCATGAGTAAACTGTAAAGAGTACAGCGGAAATATACCAAGGGTATCCATGGATGTGAAATTAAGTTATGAAAGACTAAAATATCTGAATTGGTACAGTTTCTCATTATAAATATTTAAGAGGAAACCATATTCAGTTAGGTAGGGCATTTGGAGACCACTACCTCCGGGGAATGTTTGGAGTTATCAAAAATTAGTAGAGAATCCTCAGGCAGTCTATGTAGAACATTTTATAGGAATGGGAAATGTACTAATTGGTTCTCTGAGGGAGTAGGTGATGTATGGAATAGATTAACCCAGTACTTGTTTTAATGTAATTTAGTAGATATATGGCCTGGACACGTATACCAGAACAGTTCTGTAATATTGGCAAGCTAAAAGGGTATTATTGCCTGTGCTTGAAAACTTTGTATGTCAGGTATGAAAATTCTAAGTGTTTAAGGGTGCAGTTCATTACAACTGTGTAAAAAGTGGAAACATTTTCCTTTAACTCTTAATTGTAGTACAGTTATAACTTCACCACTTTTTCCTCACTGCCGCCACACTCTTGCATTTTACTCTGCTGCAATGTAGTCATCCTTTGGCAGTCTTTGAAGTATTGCTAAATGGACATTTCCAGGTCCAGGTCTTTTAGTGCCACTTTCTGTGGGTATGTTTCCATGAAAATGTGACCCGGATTAGCTTGGGACTGTGCCATAATTACAGAAGCTAGACCTCTTGTCAGATACTCAGTTTTCTACTTGGCATACTGCTACATTTGTTAAAAGGTCTGACTTTTGAACACACCCTCCATATGCCCCCTACCTTTTAATTATTTTTATTTCTTGATTGGAGTTTTCCTTCTATCCGTTTTCTTCTCTAAGTTTAACATTACACTAAGAAATTTAGAGTAAGATGTGCATGGCATATAACTGGAAGGACCGAGGGAGAGTTTGATCTGTAGAGTGGTTCTAATGCATGCAGTGTTGGACTTTTTGATTTCAGAAGATGGACCTTCTTGCAGATCGATCATTATGATAAGTGCACAGATGTTCTGTTTTTTTATTCCCTTTTCCCCACAGCCAGGCATGGGTAACATTGCTTTTTCTGATGGTTGGAGTTGAAGTCCTCTCCTAAGACTCTTGGCTTGCAGGGATTGCATAAAGTTGCAGTTAAAGGTGAAGAGAGAAAAGGCTCGTAGCTGACCACTGGCTAAGATAGCTGTGGTTGTGTCTTCTAATGCAATCCTTGTGACCTTACCTTTTTACAACAGGAAGGCAAGTTTCTGCCTCTGATCCTTAGGTTTCTGACTAAAATAAATGTACTTTGAAACAGTTGGTTTTGGAGAGACTACTGTCCACCTGTGTCCCAAGGTCTCTTATCATACTTTCAGTGTTACTTATGTGGTAGCTCAGGGGTACAGAGTTTTTACCAAAGGGGATGACAATGCACTTTTTGGCACTGAGCTTGAGGCCATGGATTTGACACCAGGCATCTGTCTCAGTGAGGCCCTTTTGTTGGATGTCTACATCATTAGGAGTTTCGATTATGGCTCCTAGTTTGCAGTCATCTGTGAACTTCATTAGCCAAAGACCTTCTGTGTTAGCCTGTACTTCAGAAAAATGGATACCAAACCAGAGAGGACCCAGGACTCTGAACCCTGTGGTACTGGTCTGAAGTCGGATTTGGAGTCTGCTACTTTCACAGTGTGGGCTCTGTCAGTGAGCCAGTTGGCAACCCATTTTGTGACATGGGGAGATCTAGATAGGCTGTGTAAGCCACCTTACCCTCGTGTACAGCTTTGGTGACTGATTCAAAGAAGTCTATCAGGTTTAGGAGATATGACCTGCCTTTTACAAACCCGAACTGGGTGGGGTCCAGAGTGTTTTATGGAGGTCTTCTTACTGGAGAGTGGGGGTGGGATGTGGATGTTTAGAGTGATTAGCTTATGGTCTGACCTGACCAACGAGGGGGTGACCATAGGTGTGGAGCATCGATTTTCCCATGTTTGTAATTTACCAGGTCTAGGATATTGAAGCCCCTGCTGGGACTATGGATTAGTTGAGCCAGGGCGTTGGAATTTATGAATTCCAAGAACCGTTGGGCAAAGGTGTTGGTACACGAGTAGTTTTCCCAGTTAATGGGAGGGTATTTGAAATCACCCAGTATTAGGGTGTTTGGTTGTATCTTAATATTTTCCATTATGTTTTGAAAGGTATAGTGAGAATTTTGGGGCATGGTGGGGTATCTGTAGCAAGCTACAATTTGGATTGCACTCTTACCTAGTGTTAGTTGCACCTGGAGAATTTCAGACTCATTGTGTTGGGCAACTGTCCTGACATTCCCTGTGTGGATCCCTTGAAGTAAGCCACCACGTTAAGTTTTTGCCTTTTCATAGGGACGTCCTTTCTGAAAAAACTCTCGAGTTTCAGACCTCTGCTTAAATTCAGTCAAGGTACTCTGCACCTCTTTGCATCCAAGGATTTGAGGAATGTCTTTAGGCTCCTCGAAAATTATCAGCTGTAGTTCCCTCAATATATGCACCAGGTATTTGTAAGGCCACAAAGACATGCGAGAAGCAGCCTCCGAGAAAGTCACAGCAGAGGAAACCAAAGGTAACACCAGGCTGTCTTCTGGGTTTTCACTCACCTCAAGAGAAACCTCTTGTGGAGGCTAGAAATCCGCAGACTCGAGCCTAGACTTCTTGGCCTTCTTAAGCTGTGGCTGTACCTCTGAACGAGGAAATTCTACCATGGTATCTTGGGCCAAAGCTTGAGACTTTGCCTTTATTTCCTTTCCTTGAGAACCAAATACATACAATCTTAGGAACAGAAGCCTGACGATGGAACACTGGTCGTGGGATGCAACTAAGCAAAACAGGCACCTATCGTGGCAATCTTTATGGGGATTCTGCCTCACACGATATTTGACTTTATTAGATAACATATAACCCTGTAAACAATAAAAGGAAAAGAAAAAAAGCAGTGAGGTACTTATCTGGAAACTGCAGGCTCAGTAAAACCAGCACAATGAAGGACATTCATACAGTCATACAACAATAGCGTTTAGACTGGCAGCAATGAAGTTCTGAGTTGACAGTTTATGTACATCACCTTTATGCCTTACGAGAGAAGCACATGTCTGACATACGACTATCTGTAGGTAATAAAGGCTTTGATATACTGAACAGACTTTGGGCTATCCTCAGCAGGAGATACCAACGGCTATGAATACTGCAACAGTGATATGGAAGGACATGAAATACTGCAAACAAATGCACTAAAACTTGTGTGGGCCAACCCAGCACTATATAATCGCATTGCCACAGTAGTCAGAAAATCCTTCTACATGGCACACCTCGTCACAAAAGGTTTGTCATCCAGGAAAATAGAGGTTATTGTTCTCCTCTACTCATTAGACCCATTGTAGAGTACAACGCCCTTTTCGGGATGTATCTCACAAGGCGACTGCAACTGGCGCAGAGCTACAGTTATCCCAATCCACAAGGGGGGATCCACCTTGGATCCCGGAAACTACCGTCCCATCAGTCTGACAAGCCTTATCTGCAAGGCCATGGAGCGTATTATCATGGAACTTATAAACAAAGACAATAGTACCTTCAAACACTGGACCCCACCCAGTTTGGGTTTGTGAAGGGCCGATCTTGTCTCCTGAACCTGACTGACTTCTTTGAATCAGTCTCCAGAGCCATGGACAAGGGTAAGGTGGTCCACACAGCCTATCTAGACCTTGCCAAGGCCTTTGACACCATCCCCCACTCTGGAATCATAGATAAACTTACTAAGTTGGGCATTAATCCCTATGTCACCCAATGGGTTGCTAAATGGCTTACTGATGGAACCCACACTAAAAGTAGCCGACTCCAAATCCAGCTCCAGACAAATGACAAGTGGAGTACCTCAGGGTTCAGTCCTACGGCTGCTCTTGTTTGGCATCTACTTCTCTGAATTTCGGGTCAACACTAAGGGACTCTGGCTAACAAAGTTTGCAGATGACTGCAAACTGGGAGCCATTATTGAATCCCCAAATTATGTGGATACTCTACAAAAGGGCCTTACAGAAACAGATGCTTGGTGCCAGAGCCATGGGCTCAAGCTCTATGCCAAGAAATGTATTGTTATCCCCTTTGGGAAAAAACATGTATCCATGAATTACCATATAGGTGGCAGTACACTAAACACAGAAAGTGTGATAAGAGACTTAGGGACACAGGCGGACAGTGGTCTCGCCTTCGATAACCACATCGCCACAACAGTCAGGAAATCCTATGTGGCACACCTCATCACGAAGGGCTTTTCATCCAGAAAAAAGGAGGTCATTGTCCCACTGTACTCATCCCTCATTAGACCCATTATAGAATACAACGCCCCATTTGGTATGTACCTCTCAAGACATCTGCAACAACTGGAAAGGCCTCAGAAATACCTCACTAAAAGAATCACAGGCATAAAGCAGATGCCCTACGCTGACCGCCTTAAACTCCAGCTATACTCTGTCGCATATCGTCTACTCAGAGGTGATCTCTGCTTAACATACAAGGCCATGTCAAACCCAGAGCTGTTGGACATGCTACACTTAAATAAATCCCAATCCCTCAGAGCTACACGCTCCAGGGATCTAAACCTTGTCATCACAATAAACAAAACCTGCTGGAGGGATAGGTTCCTGACCCAGAGACTCCCCAGACTCTGGAATAGATTGCCCATACATGTCAAGCAGAGTGCCTCTTTGGACCTCTTCAAGAGGAACCTTGATGATTGGATGGGAGAAAGGAAATTCACCCCAGGGATCACGTCAGTCGCCCTGCTAGACAGGGGTCCAGGAAAGTAAATTATGTGGGAAGAAATAGCCAGGGAATTGTTATGGCTAGGCTTGTATAGGCCCTAGGGCTGATAGCCTAGTACCATCCTATGAACGTAAGGCCGAAGAAATACCTCACAAAGAGGATTACTGGCCTAAAACAGATGCCCTACGCAGACCATCTCAAAAAAACTCCCGCTTTACTCCGTCTCATATCGCCTACTCAGAGGCGATCTCTGCCTAACATACAAAGCTATGTCAAACCCAGAGCTGTTGGACATGCTCCACTTAAAAAAAAAATCCCAATCCCTCTGAGCTACAAGCTCTAGGGACCTAAACCTTGTCACCACAATAAACAGAACATGCTGGAGGGATAGATTGCTGTCCCAGAGACTTCCCATACTCTGGAACAAACTACCTGTCTATATCAAACAAAGCTCCTCATTAGCACTCTTCATGAAAAATCTTGATGCTTGGATGGGAAATAGGAAATTCACCCCGGGGATCACCTCTGTGGCTCTGATCGACAGGGGCACAGGAAAAAAAATTTCTGGGGTGGCGAAAGCCAGGGTACTTTTTTGGCTAGTCTTATATAGGCCCTAGGGCCAAAAGCCTGTTACCTACCTATGAACTTTTACTCCAAACTTGTCCAGTGCTTTGGTATTGAAGCCTGCTCAGGGGGTTTCAGTTCCTGCTCCTCCTTGGTCCTCTGCCCCTAAAAGGGCTAGGGACCCAGAATCTTCCGATGGAGATTCTGGCTCTGAGGCTAACTCCTTGGCCTATTGCTCCCAGTTACCTTCACCTTTAGATTATGGGTCTGAGGAGGAGGAATCTCTGTCCTGATGTTCTTCGTGTTTGACTGTTGCAGTCATTACATTTGGGTAATCCTGCTGGCAGGCTGCCCTCAGTCGGCCTGAATTTCATAGGTTCATACTAGGCTATCTGCCCTAGGGCATTTATAAGCCTAGCCAGAGTTGTGTGGCTTTCACCACCCCTTAGGTTGAAGAATACTATACCCATTAGTTTGCCATGCCTCTGTCCAGCAGTGATACAGAGATGATCCCCAGGGTAAACCTACGATCTCCCATCCACTGGTCAAGATTCCTCTTGAACAGAGCCAGCGAGGTGCTCTGTCTCACATGGACCGGGATTCTGTTCCACAGCATAGGGAGTCTCTGGGTGATGAATCTGTCCCTCCAGCACGTCCTATTTATATCCGTGCTGAGGTTTAAGTCTCTTGCTCTTGTGGCTCTGGTGGATTTGGATTTTTTGAGGTGGAGCATGTCCATTAATTCCGGGTTGGACATGGCCTTGTATGTCGGGCACAGGTCACCTCTGAGCAGACGGTATGCAACTGAATAGAGCTGGGGTTTCTTCAGTCGGACAGCATATGGCATATTTTTGAGCCCCTTTATCCTTTTGGTGAGGAACTTTTGGGGTCTTTCCAATTGCTGCAGGTGTCGGGTAAGATGCATTCCGAATGGGGCATTGTACTCAATCATTGGTCTGATAAGTGAAGAGTACAGGGGAACAATGACCTCCCTTGATCTGGATGTGAATCCCTTCGTAATCAGGTGGGCAATGTAGAAGGTCCTCCTAACCACTTTGGCAATGTGAGTGTTAAAAGAAAGGTTACTGTCAACTTGGGTCCCCAGGTCCCTGATAACCTCTTCTGTGCTTAATGGATTGCCACCTATGTGGTAACTTGGGGTTACCTTGTTTTTACCAAAGGGTATGACTATATATTTTTTGGCGTTTAGCTTAAGGCCATGGCTCTGGCACCAGTTATCCGTTTCTATGAGACCTCTCTGAAGGATATCTGTGTCTGATGGATTTTCAACTATGGCGCCCAGTTTGCAGTCATCTGCAAACTTTGTCAGCCACAATCCTCCTATGTTTGCCCGCACTTCTGAAAAGTAGACGCCGAACAAGAGGGGGCCCAGGACTGAGCCCTGTGGGACACCGCTTGTGACCGGCTTGGAGTCTGACATGGCACCAGCAACTCTAACCCTGTGGGTTCTGTCCTTGAGCCAATTTGCAACCCATCTTGTGACATATGGGTTTACATTTAAGCTGGTGAGCTTTCCTATGATACCCGAGTGGGGTATTGTGTCGAAAGCTTTTGCAAGGTCAAGGTAGGCTGTGTGAACTGCCTTACCCTCATCAATGGCCTTGGTGACGATTTCAAAAAAGTCGACCAAGTTCAAGAGGCATGATCTGCCCTTGACAAAGCCGAATTGGGTAGGATCCAATGTCTGTAGGTCCCCTATGTCTTTATTTATGAGTTCCGTTATGATCCTCTCCATAGCTTTGCAGACCAGGCTTGTTAAGCTTATGGGGCCGTAATTACCAGGGTCCGTAGAAGCACCGCCTTTGTGGAGTGGGACCACAGTTGCCGTACACCACTCTTTGGGCGTATCCTGTGGTAAGGCTAAGATTAAACAGCAGCCTTATGTGTGGGTTTAGTTCCTCATTGAGTTTGTGTATCACACAGCCGGGGACACCATCCGGTCCCATTGATGCTGTGTTTTTAGCTTTAGCGAGAGCAGCTCTCACCTGGGCATTTGAGATGATTGCGCGGCTACACTCTGCTGGGATAGATATTTCTCCTTTTGGGGGAGGGAGGAGAAATTTTCACTGAACCTGTCTGCCAGTATGTTTGCAATGTCTGTGGGTTCAGTGATTTTTTGTATCATTTTGGACTAATTCTGAGCATATCTGGGAGTTTCCACCCAGATTTCTAACATAGCTAAAGAAGGCCTTATGATTGTCTTTTGAGTCCTTGGTGATTTTTCTCTCAAAAGTTGGCCTTGGATGATTTTATGAGTGATCGTAGTTTTTTTACTAGTATTGATCAGAGATGTCTTCCCTTTTAGGGATTTTGCTCTATCTTGTAGTAGCTTTCTCCTCTTGTTGTAAAGTTTGTTTATGGCTGGGGTCCACCAGATCGGGTGCTTGCCTTTGGTGGAAAGGGTCTTGATTTTATTTGGGATTGCTTGATCCGTGCAATCCTGGAGGTCTCATAGAAAGCATTTGTAAGGGATTCAGCAGCGTGGGTTGTGGTTTCCAGTGGCTCAGGGGCCTTGAAGGATACCACACCAGTCTTAAGAAGTGTGAAGTTGGCTTTTGAGAAGTTCTTCACTGTGGTCTTTTTTGTTGGGGGTGGGGGCGGGATGTGGATCTCCAGTGAGATTAGTTTATGGTCTGATCTCACCAATGAGGTATATACCTCCGGTGTGGAGCATTTTGTCCCCATGTTTGTGATGATCAGGTCTAGTATATTTTCACCTCTTGTGGGAATGGTGACAAGTTGTTCCATAGCATTTGAGTTTATGAACTCCAGGAACCTTTGGGCTAGGGTATTGGGGCTTGAGTAATGTTCCCAGTCTATGTTTGGGTAGTTGAAGTCACCCAATATGATGGTGTTTGGAAAGACATTTATACTCTCCAGTGTCTTCAGGAAGGCTGTGTGGAGTTCCTGAGTTTGAGAGGGTGGCCTGTAACATGCTACAAACTGTAGAGCAGTTTTGCCTATGGTTAATTGTACCTGAATGGTCTCTGATGCTTCGTGAGTTGCCACCAGCCTGGAGGTGTGGGTATCCTTGATTAATATGGATACACCCCGTCCTTTTGTGGTACGGTCCGGGTTTTGGGGCCGGAACGCATGATATGAGGTAAAACCTGATAGTGCCGGGGTGCTCTCAGGAGCCTTGAACCAGGATGTCCTTCAAGGATGCATCTGCAGTCATAACATATGGGTTGTCCTGCCTCAGGCAGCCCTTCAGTCGGCCGGATTCCAAAGTCTGGGTCTGGCCTCGGCTGATGTCGCACTTTACCCGACGTCATAGCTCCTGGGGTATAAAGGCATCAGCCAACGCCATTTTCCTCAGTCTTTCTTGCCGCGCGGTGCCCGAAGCAGAAGCTGTTCGCAAGTGCCGGTCGGTCAGATCCAGAGATTTCAGCTACCGAAGACTTCTAAAAAAGCTAAGTACCCCGTTGGGGACTCTTTCTTGCCTCAGCCGATGTCAGACAAAGTAAATAATTGTTTAACTTGTGGGAAACAAATACCTCATAAGGATTTCCACTCTTACTGCCTTCCTTGCTTAGGCCCAGACCACGACGTATCAGCTTGTTTAGCCTGTGCTTCCTTCAACCGGCGGACACTTAGACGTCTGTCGGAGTTTGCAGAAGAGTTTTTTGGTCCCGCTTTTGCATATAAAATGCCGTCGGAGACTCCGACTACACATTTAGCCAAAAAACGCAAGGAAAAGGACCGACACTCGCGGCCTGTGGTTTCGGCTGAAACCGCAGTTAGGCCTACCGTGAGTGTCTCTGTTTCGGCTGAAACAAGAGTCCTCGGTTCTTCCTTCTGCCGAAAGCATGCCTCTGACAACCGAGGCCACAGAGGCCCCGGCTGAGTCGGCTACAGAAATTCCTACCGAAGAAGCAGGCGCACATGATTTGTCTGACACCATTCCGTTGGACATCTCTTCTCCTGCATGTGGGGCAGCTAGACCCCCTGCTTCTATGTCTATTAAGGCCTTCTCCAGGGCTAAAGCAGCTAAACTTTCCAAGGCCTTACCAACAAAAGCTTCCTCTCACAGACCTTCCTCAAGTTCTCAAATTCTCAGCCTTGCTGAGGACCTTGTATCTCTGATTAGGGGATCCCAACCTCACCCTGACAGGGCCTCACAACCTCCTCCTGAAAAAAGGCCTAGGACTGAACCTCTCTCCTCTGACTATTCCTCGGATGGATCAGATTTATCAGACCATCAGGAAGGACCATACTCACCTTATGAGGATTCGGATGCAGAAGACTCAATTCCTTCTGCCTCCCCCCCCAGAAGAATTTTCATTTGGGGAAACTCTACACTCAATGAGGGAACACTTCCAATGGTAGGCTCAGGATTTTTCTGATGCTAGGAAAAGGCTAAGGACTTTTTCACACTTGCCACAGCATAGGCCTTTAGCCATACCACCTGTACTTTCAGTTGTTGATGATGCATACAATGATGCCAGTTCTGCCCCTGATTCTCTTCCCCCGGCCCCTGCCAAACCTGACAGATATTACAGGGTCCCGGATTCTCACTCCCACTTGTATAAGGCCCATGCTGCAGACCCAGAAACTATTTCTCAGGGCCCTAAGGGTGTTGCAGCTGCCACTGCCAAAAACCCCCTACCCTCTGAAAGAGAATCAAGAGCATTAGAGAGATGGGGTAAAAAGGTTTATACATCTGCTACTCTTTCTGCCAGGGCTTTAAACTGTCAATTTCACATGATACAGTACCAGGAATTTTTGTTAGATCAGCTGAATAAAAAGCTTTCCTCTCCTGAACCTTTAGACCGTACGTCCCTTCAGGATTTGGTACACAACTCTCAGCAGGTCAGTAATCATTTCTTAAAATGTGGCTATGATGCACTGGAGGCTTCATTTAGATCAGCTATGACTGGAGCAGTGATTCGAAGGCATGCCTGGCTAAAAGAGCAATCCTTGCCAGACCATGTTAAGTCTAAACTCCTAGATGCCCCTATGGAGAAACAAAGTTTATTTGGCTCCCCTGCACAGGAGGTTCTAAAGAAAGTGGAAGAAAAAGCAAAATCTGTGCAAACAGTCAAGGATTTTCTGCAGGTCCAACCTCCGAGGTTCAGCAGAAACTGGCCTTCAAAGAATTGGTCCTTTCCAGACACCTCCAGAGCACAGAGAGGCAGAAATAGACGCCCAAGAGGCAGAGGTCAATCAAGGGGTGCCTACAGGGGTCGTCGGTGGCAACCTGCCAACCAGAGGAGTACCGCCACAGCTGCTACTACAACCACTTCCACAGGACAGACACAATGACTTGGCTCTAATTCCGCCTACCAGGGAACAACTGGAAGCACCCTTGGGCAGAAAGTTAGCTTTATTTTCAAAAAACTGGCATTGCATTACAGGAGAGAAATGGACATTGCAAACAATAGACAAAGGATACAGGTTTCACTTCCACACTTTACTAAAAAAGAGAGGAATGCCAAACCTTCCACCAAGCCAGAAGTCAGAGGCTCTAAAACAAATCAACAACTTACTAAGGATGAGAGCAATAGAAAGGGTACCATCTATGGAACAAGGCCAAGGATTTTACTCCAGACTATTCCTTGTACCAAGAAAAGAATCTCAATGGAGGCCTATTCTCGACTTGTCCGCACTGAACACATCTCATTGTACCAAAATTCAAGATGCTGACCCTACAGCAACTTCTTCCCATGTTGGGCAAGGAGTCTTGGCTGGTGACTCTAGATCTCAAGGAGGCATACCTGCACGTCCCTATACGACCAGATTGCAGAAGACACCTCAGATTTCTTGCAGGATCAGAGCATTATCAATTCTCAGCATTGCCCTTTGGCTTATCTACTGCGCCCAGAGTATTCATGAAATGCCTGGCATCAGTAATTGCACATTGCAGGCTTCAGGGAATTCAGATCTACCCATACCTGGACAACTGCCTAATACAAGCGGACAACAAGACAAAAATAATAAAGGATTTGGCCTATGTCATACAACTGTTACAAGCCTTGGGATACACAGTCAACATACAGAAGTCAAGACTAGTGCCATCCCAGAGGATAACATTTTTGGGTGCAGAACTGGACACACTAACTCAGATGGCTTTTCTCACAGAAGAAAAACAAAAACTACCAGTCTACTTCATGGCATTGACAAGACAAACTCAGCTTACTGCAAGGAAAGTCCTGCAGGCCCTGGGTTACATGGCATCTTGCATAATCTTGATCCCACATGCCAGGCTGCATATGAGAAAATTACAATGGTACCTAAGGAATGTATGGTCTCAACACAGACACAGTCTAGAAACCATGATACCAATCATTCCATGCCTGAAAAAAGAATTCCTGTGGTGGGCTCAGGCCTGCCAGACCAACAGAGGGTTGCCTTTCCACAAACCACAACCAAGGCAGACCATCACCACAGACGCCTCAGACCTAGGCTGGGGGGCGCACATGGAGGACAAGTGTATCCAAGGCCTATGGTCTCAGGACCAGCTGAATCTACACATAAATCTAAAGGAGATGCTGGCAGTGAAGCATGCAATCGAGGCATTCAAATCATTCCTCCAGCAAGGACACCTGCTGATAAGGACAGACAATACCACAGTCATGTGGTACATCAACAAACAGGGAGGCACACATTCTTCTATGCCGGATGGCAATGGACCTGTGGAACCTAGGCTTGAATCTCAACATTCAACTGCAGGCCAGATTCGTACCAGGAAAAGAGAATTTACTAGCAG
>NC_056726.1:1282738163-1282770663 GCF_019279795.1 Protopterus annectens | reverse complement strand
AAAGATTTACACATCTGCTGCCTTGGCTATAAGGGCCTTAAATTGTCAGTTGCACATGCTCAAATATCAGCAACATGTCATGCCATTGCTTAAACAGAAAATGTTAAACTCTGAATGTGCAGAAAACAAGGAAATGCAGGATTTATTGCATGCAGCTGAACAAGTTGGAAAGCATACTTTGCAATGTGATTTTGATTCTTTGGAGGCCTCCTGCAGGGCTGCAGTTGCAGGTTCTGTAATTAGGAGGCATGCTTGGTTAAAGGAACAAAATCTGCCTGATCATGTCAAAGTTAAATTATTAGATGCACCTTTACAGCATGATACTTTGGAGTTAAGACAGAAGAGGTGTTAAAGAAAATGGAGGACAAAGCTAAATCTATTGGTTGGGATGGTGGCTTAATGGCTAAGGTGGTTGCCTTACAAACACAAGGTGCAGGGTTTGAGTCTCACAAGGGATAATTGGCTAGGCTTAAAATGGCTCGCAAGGGCAGTTAGCTTAGCACTGAACTATGAACTATGAACCTATGAACCTATGCAAACTGTCAAAGATTTTTTTACAAAGTACAGCCACCTAGGTTTAGTTGAAACTGGCCAACAAAGAATTGGTCCTTTCATGCGTCAGACAGACCTCAAAGGGGCAGACCCAGACGCCCTAGAGGCAGATCCTAGGCGCAAGGTTCATACAGGTCAAAGCAATGGGGTGCTTCTACCTCCAAAGTTGGAGAAGACTAATCACAACCATACAGGAAGCAGTCCCAATGACTTCCCCTCTGCCTGCACCAAGCACTTATCTCCTGGCAGCACCCTTAGGGGGACAATTAGCACTTTTTTCTCAAAATTGGCACAGCATAACCCAGGACAAGTCGGTTCTAAATATCGTGTCACAAGGCTACAAGTTCCATTTCCATACCCTGCCAAAGGCAAATGGCTGGCCAGATCGGCCAAAAAATCAATGGGCAGGGGCACAAAAACAAGTCTCATACCTCATGGACATGGGGGCCATTCAACAAGTACCAGAGCAAGAGCAGAGACAAGGATTTTACTCAAGACTGTTCTTGGTACCCAGAAAGGACGAGGCCTGGAGGCCAATACTGGACCTATCTAGTCTGAACACATTCCTGGATATACCAAAATTCAAGATGTTGACTTTGCAGCAGCTTCTGCCCATGCTGGGCAAGAATGCTTGGCTTGTGACTTTAGACCTAAAAGAGCCATACCTGCATGTCCCAATCAGACAAATATGCAGAAGATACCTCCGATTCAAAGCTGGCTCAATGCATTACCAATTCTCTGCACTGCCCTTTGGCTTATCTACTGCACCCAGGGTCTTTACAAAGTGCCTGGCATCAGTAATTGCATTCTGCAGACAGAGAGGAATACAAATATATCCTTACTTGGACTGCCTAATTCAAGCAGAGAACAAGGACATTCTTCTACAACATCTGGCGTTTGTGAAAAGACTTCTAACGTGTGTAGGGGTACACAGTCAACAAAAAATCAAAACTAGTACCCTCTCAAGAGATAATATTCCTGGGTGCAAGCTTAAGTACAACTGCCCAGATGGCTTATCTCACGCCAGACAAACAAAGGCAACTGACTATCTATTTCAAAATGTTGGCAACAAAGGCCCAGTTATCTGCAAGAAAAATTCTGCAGGCTTTGAGCTTCATGGCATCCTGCATCCTATTAATTCCATATACAAGACTGCATACGAGGAAACTTCAATGGTACCTAAAAAGTGTTTGGGCTCAACATTGCCACAGCCTGGAAACTGATTCCTCTCATTCCCTGCCTGCAACAAGAGTTTCGATGGTGGGCAAAGGCTTGTCACCAAAACAAGGGAAGGCCATTCATATTACCCGCAGCCAGGCGGACACTAACAACAGATGCATCAGAGTATGCCTGGGGGGCCCACATGGCAGGAAGATGTATTCAGGGCACATAGACCTCAAACCAAATGCATCTACATATCAATCAAAAAGAGATTCTAGCCATTCAAAATGCCCTGATAGCCTTCAAGGACCTACTTCATCTGGGACAACTACTGATAATGACAGACAACACCACGGTCATGTGGTATATAAACAAGCAGGGGGGCACACATTCTTACTCCCTTTGCAGACTAGCCATGACTTTGTGGGACACAGCATTGACTTACCAAGTACATCTGCAGGCACAGTTCCTGCCAGCAAGGAAAAATACTCTTGCAGACTAAGCAGAAATCTCATGGATTCCCACGAGTGGCAGCTGGATCCACAAGTCGCCAGCATGATAACAAGGAAATGGGGATGCCCGGACATCTGTTCGCCTCCCCTCGCAACTACCAACTAAAAAGATTCTGCACAAGGATTTATCACAGACAAGCATGGAAAGTGGACGCCCTAGGAGTATATGCCTTTCCTCCACTGCCTCTTCTCCCCAAGGTACTCCTAAAAGTCAGACAGAGAAGCCAAAGATGATACTGATTGCCCCAGACTGGCCCTGCCAGTACTGGTATCCAATACTGAGGAACTTGCCTCTGTGCCCAGCTTGGGCCTTATCTCAAATACCTCATCTACTGTCCCAGCAAAACAATCCGATCCTGCACAGCCAACTCAGGACTTTAAACCTGGCAGCATGGCGGATAATGTAGTCATACAAAACGCACCTCTCAGTAAAGCTGTGATGGATGTCATTTTGGAAGCCAGAAGGCCTAGTACTAGAAAATCTTATGCTGAAAAATGGAAGAGATTCTGTGCTTGGAACCAGGCATAAGGAACTGATGCAGCTGTGCCAAATATTCCTCAGATTTTGCAATATTTAACTGAGATGCTGGACAAAGGCCTATCTTTTTCATCTATTAAAATTCATGCCTCTGCCATTTTGGCTCATGACAATACAGAGCCACCAATCTTTTCTCATCCCTTATTAAAGCAGTACCTCAGAGGAGCCAAACATTTAAGGCCTCCAAGGAGATCACCAATGCCTGCATGGGACCTCAACTATGTCTTGGAAAAACTCACCCTGCCTCCTTTTGAGCCAGCTGATATAAAGTTGTTATCTTGGAAAACAGCTCTGCCCCTAGCCAAAACTTCTGCAAGATGAGTTTCAGAGCTACAGACACTCATGGCTGTGGAACCTTTTATCATTTTTTTATCCAGACAGGGTTTCTCTGAGGACAAACCCAACATTTATGCCTAAGGTGGTTCATAGGTTGGTACTAGACTATCAGCCCTAGGCCCTCTACAAGCCTAGCCATAACAATTCCCTGGCTATTTCTTCCCACACTATTTCCCTGTACCCCTGTCTAGCAGGGTGACTGACGTGATCCCCGGGATGAATTTCCTTTTTCCCATCCAATCGTCAAGGTTACTTTTGAAGAAGGCCAAATAGGCACTCTGCTTGACATGTATGGGCAATCTATTCCACACTCTGGGGAGTCTCTGGGTCAGGAACCTATCCCTCCAGCATGTTTTGTTTATTGTGATGACAAGGTTTAGATCCCTGGAGCATGTGGCTCTGAGGGATTGGTATTTCTCTAAGTGTAGCATGTCCAACAGCTCAGGGTTTGACATGGCCTTGTATGTTAAGCAGAGATTGTCTCTGAGTAGACTATATATGCGACAAGAGTATAGCTGGAGTTTTTTAAGGTGGTGGTGTCCAGTGTGGCTCTTAACCAAACTATTCATCTGCCAACTTTTTATCCAAATCCACAGAACAAGGGGGAGAGAATTCTGCATTCTTTGGACGTACACAGACAGCTTAGATTCTACTTGGACAGAACCAAAGTTTTCAGAAAGACAGAGCAATTGCTAGTGGCATATGCTGCAGGATCACAAGGAAAGGCCATCTCAAAGCAGACTATTTCAAAGTGGATAGGCCACTGCATTTGTTTCTGCTACTTACACCATGTCAAACCAGTGCCCAAGGGCATTAGGCCACATTCAACCAGAGCTGCAGCCACTTCAGCAGCCTTTTCCAGGGGAGTACCAACCAAGGACATTTTAGAGGCTGCTACTTGGAGTTCAGTGCACACCTTTACAAAGCACTATCATCTGCCACTCTACTCTAAATCCAGGGCAGGCTTTGCCACTGCAGTTCTGCAGGGCCTCATAGCCGCTCCTAACGCTGTTTAGTTCCAGCCTCCCAACCATAGCTTTGGGACTCTACCCAAATGTAATGACTGCAACAGTGAAACACGAAGAACATAGTACAGTTGTGTACACTTACCATAAATGTAGATGTTCGAGTGTATTCACTGTTGCAGTCCCGGTTACCCACCCACCATCCCCCTTTCTTCTAATGGAACCTATGTGGTGTATTTGCTTGTAGAGGAAGGTAAAGTTTATATTGGTGCATGTGTTTATTTATATATATATATATATATATATATATGTAAAATAAATTTTGGCTACCCTTTTAGGGGACACCTGACATCTGGGGCAAGAAAAACTAAAAAAAATGGCATTTGCTGCATCTTTTATACCCCTGACATCAGGGAAGGGACGACAGCAGCCGATGCAGGACCTAGGACTTTGGAATTCAGGCCGACTGAGGGCAACCTGCCAGTAGGATTACCCAAATGTAATGACTGCAGCAGTGAAATACACTCTAACATCTACATTTATGGTAAGTGTACACAACTGTACTATTCTGTTTTGGAGGAGCTTTCCTTTGGTGACAGTTCTACATATGAGAGCATTTTAAGTGGGATTGCTCCCAAGTTTTGGATGCTCAGATGAGGAGTTGTTACAAATGGACTCTCCTAAACCTTCACCTGTCTCTCCTATGTTGGCTGCTCTATTTGATACCGTTCCTACCTTTCCTGTTGCTTTCCTGACGCCTGATTCTCTGCCTCCAGCTTCTAAGAAACCTGATGGGTTCTGTAAAGTGCTGGGTGCCTGCAAATTCCTGTAAAAAAAAAAAAAAAAAAAAAAAAAAAAAAATGCCCTTCTCTGTTCCTGCAGTGATTTCTGTTTCTATTGATAAGCCGTCTAGGCTGTTGCCTTCCTCAGGCTCTTCCTTTTGGATAAGGACATTAGAGCCAGGGAGATGACTGGTAAAAAGGTATACACTTCTGCTACCTTAGCCTTTAGGGCCATCAGTTACCAGAAATACCATCTGTTCAGATTGGGAAACCTGTTTCTGATCTGCCTGATGCCAAGGGTAAAGCCTTGGCATTCTTGCTTAGTTCTGCTTCTCAGGTTGTCCATCAGTTAAATACAGTTGTGATGCAGCAGATGCATCTTCTGGGGCTCCTGCCTCAGGCTGTATGATGAGGTGCTACTCCTTGCTTTGCCTTTAGGCCTTGCCAGGTGATATATAAAAGTCAAACTTCTGGACACACCCTTGAATAACCAGAATTTGTTTGATAATGCTATAGCTGATCTTTTTGAAGACCTTTCAGAATCCGGGTAAGGTCATGAAAGATTTGAAGCAGATCTTTATCTCCCCTGTACACAAGTTTGAGGCACTACCCTAGTAAGACTACTTTTGTGTAGGCTACATAGATTTCCAAAGGTAAAAAAAAAGTCCTAGACAGGTTTTCTCTGACAAGCCTACTCTGATGCCCAGACCCCAGAAGCCGTCCTTTCCTGACAAATCTACAGCCATCTGCCTGGCCTTCCTTCCCCTAGGCCATGTTCTCTTGTCCCTTGTCTTGAGTTTGACAGCTGATCATCTCAGACACCTAGGTGTTCTCCATCATCTGGCGGCTTTACTTTATGACCTGGAAGACCCTTGCCTCCTTTTCTTGAATTCCTCAACCCCTGACAGAACAGCTTCCTCATTTTCCAGCGGTTTTGCAGGTTCTTACTGGACCAGAATGCCATTTTGCTGGTTCCTGAGACAAAGGGGTTTGGGGTTTTATTCCAGGATGTTTCTAGTCCTCAGGAAAGGAGACTCTTGGGAATCTGTAATAGGATCTGTCCTTTATGAACACCTTTGTCATGGTGCCTTCTATCCGAATGCTATCTCTTAAAACTTTCTTCTGTTGCCTCCCCTAAGCTTTTCTGGTTTTCTTGGATATGGAGGATGCTTATTTTCACATTCCTGTCTACCCTCGATTCAGGAGATGTTTGTGTTTCTCTCACTCAATTCTTTAGGCATTCCACTGCCCCAAGTGTGCTTAACAAATGTCTAGCCCCTGTAGTCACCTTTTTGCAGGCTTCAGGGGATTTCTTTATCTGGACAACGTCTTGCTGCAGCTTCTGTTGCACAGTCTGGGGTTTGTGGTTAACCTTCAGAAGGCAATGTTGACTCCATCTCAGGATCACATTTTCATAGGCTGCAAGTTCCAAACTGTCCCAATGGGTGGCTTCCAAGGCTCATGTTTTCTTAGACTGGAAGTTCCAGACTGTTCCAGTGCTGGAGTCCCTTTCTGCTTCCATGGTTTTGTCCATCACAAATTTTCTGTCTCTACTTTCCCTGTTCCCTCTTCTAGCCACAGGGTTACTCAGAGCTGTAAGGTTCATAGCCCCCACTATCCCCCATGCTTCCGTGGACCAGACTTCATATACAAGTAAGTTTCAGTGGTACCTAAAGTCAGTGTGGTTTAAACGCCTCTACTCTCTGAACCATCTCATTCCTCTGCTGCCTTATCGCAAACTAGAAATTTCATTGGTGGATTCAGCAGCTCCCTTTCAGCCCTTGTGTTCCTTTCCATCATCCTCGGCTGTCTCATATTTTTCATAGATGCACTCCTGCACATGCCTTTCTTCCCCTTCCTGTTCTTTCAGGGGTCCTTCACAAAATCAAGAAGGACTCTGCATAAATCTTGTTGATTCCCAGACAGTGCTGGTTGCCCCCTCCTATTCCATCTGTTTCATAGGTAGGTCCTCGGCTGTCTCATATTTTTCATAGATGCACTCCTGCACATGCCTTTCTTCCCCTTCCTGTTCTTTCAGGGGTCCTTCACAAAATCAAGAAGGACTCTGCATAAATCTTGTTGATTCCCAGACAGTGCTGGTTGCCCCCTCCTATTCCATCTGGTTCATAGGTAGGTACTAGGCTATCGGCCCAAGGGCTTACGTAAGCCAAGCCAGCAAGGTACCATAGCGTACGTCACCAAAGAAAGTTATTTTCCTGTGCCACTGTCCAGCAGAGACACAGAAGTGATCCTCTGGGTGTATTTCCTATTTCCCAGCCACTCATCAAGATTTTTCTTGAAGAGTGCTAATGAACAACTTTGCTTGACATAGATGGGTAGCTTTTCCAGAGTATAGGAAGTCTCTGGGACAGGAATCTATCCCTCCAGCGTGTCCTGTTTATTGTGGTGACAAGGTTTAGGTCCCTAGAGCGTGTAGCTCGGAGGGATTGGGGTTTCTTTAGCTGTAGCATGTCCAACAGCTCTGGATTTGACATGGCTTTATATGTTAGGCAGAGATCACCTCTGAGTAGGCGATATGCTACGGAGTAAAGCTGGAGTTTTTTGAGGCAGTCAGTGTAGGGCATTTGTTTGAGGCCAGTAATCCTGTTTGTGAGGTACTTCTGTGGCCTTTCCTGGTCAGTGGCAATCATCGCAAGTTACCTCACAGTATGGATCTTCTCACACAGGACCTTCTCATACAGGAAAAAAAAACCTCTCCTTCACCCTCATCTGTCCACTCTTCAGCTGATGCTGTGGGTGATAGGGTTTTGATTCCCTTCCAACCTCTGCAAGAGGCCCAGAAACCTGATACCAGAAAATTGTATATGTCCATATGGAAGACCCTTTCTGTTTTAGTGTCTTGAACATCACCAGGACCACTTTTCAGTAGAGGTCCCTTTTGTTCTCATCTGTGTGAACTGCTACATGCTGGCTTGGCATATTCTTCAGTGAAAGAAGCCCATTTGTCAGCTGTTATTGCCTGTCTGCCATTTATTTTTCCTTTGACCTCTGGGTTTGAGGTCGAGCATTGTAACAGCGTTATGCATATCAGACCCCCAAGAAAGCGTTTCTCTCCTCCTTGGTATTTTAATTTTGTCATTGAAAAGCTGACCATGGCTGCTTTTGAGCCTGCTGCTGCTTTGCAACATTGCACCGGGAAGAGTGTTTATTGGCTGCATTAACCTTTGCCAGAAGGGTATCTGAACTACAGGCCTTGGTGGTGTCTTTTATGCCCAAGGTGGTTTAATGAGCTGTCTTTTAATCAGTCCATCCAGCTTCTTTTTTTCCCTTCTCTGCAATCTGTTAGAGAAGGTTCTTCATACCTTGGATTTACATAGACGTTTAATATTATATGGACAAGACTAAGGCCTTGCATAAATCTGATTAGCTTTTTGTTTCTTTTCATACCAGGACATTGGGTTTGGCAGTTTTTTTAAGCAGACCTTCTCTTGGATTTCTAAGGCAATTTATTTGTGTTCTTTTCATGGTAAGCAGTTTGCTTCTGTGAGGGCTCATTGTACTAGAGCAGTGGCTTACCTGGGGGGGGGGTCTTCAAAGGTTTAGACACCAATGCCATCCTTTGAAGCTGCTACTTGGTCTTTGATTCATACATTCACAAAACATTACAAATTATAGGTCATTTCCAGGACAGGTTTTGTCAAGGCTATCATGCATGGGTTTATGGAGGGCTCCTTACCATAAAAGTTGATGCCTTTCTTTTCAGTGTTGCAGTATTCACCCCCTCCTTCCTACCCTCTCTCTTCCTTTTGTATGGGTAGTTTGCACTGGGTGAGAGGTTCCTCTCGTTTTCTCCCTCGCTTCGTTTTTCTAGATATACATGCCCTCCACTGAGAGTCATAATTCTTCTGGGGCGGTTCAGCTCTGAGTTGCATGGACAGCATACATCTAATATACGTCACTCCCTAGGTGGTAATAAAGGCTTTGGTATGTTGGCTGGACATTGTGCTAGCCTTGGCAGGAGATCCCAGCAGTTATGAATATTACAGCAGTGATAATGCATCTACCAATATGCTAATATTTTACACAACTGTACCGTTTTATCAGCCTGTAGTTACTTGCATGGCTGAGAAATGGTTCATCTTTCATTTGAAGCTTTAAACTGCTACAGCCTAAATTGCAGTGTGATAGAACACAACTTTTAGGTACCTCCATCAAGAAAAATTCTGAACTGCATTCCTTTAATTTGCAAAGACTTATGCACAGTTTCTACACTGATATGGTGTCTAAGTACAAATCGCTCCTTTGTGTTTGACATGGTCTCTGACTTTAATATTTCATTTAGGGAAGAAAGAGTGAAAACATTTTCATGCTCTAGATATGCACAGATAACTTGTTATAAATTTAAAGGGGTCAAAATTGGGACTGTCCAATCTGCTGTTTGTCCTTTATGAAAGGAAAACTGGGTTGACCTAACTAGCTCTTTTTGCAGTACTTGGTCAAATGGCATTACATTTTCTTGTAAGAATTGCAGTAAAATATTGACTGGGAAGGATAGGCTCATTTGTTTGGCTCAACAGTAACACTGAGGCTGTTGGCTGAACCCCATTGACATGTTTTCTAAATGTTACAAACTACATGTCTAGTCCAGTGGTAGATATGGTTTTGGTTCATCTGTCCTGTGGGGTATGGGAGAAATTCTTCACACACTATTGTGAGATTAGGGTACACTGCTGGATGCTTTCCCATTGACATAATTGGCTAACCTGCAGCAGTAATCTTTATGGGGAGAATAGTATTAACTGTTCAAGTATATTAACTATTTGACTGCAAGAAATTCCCCCCTACTTCATCTGTATGGTTCTGCACATAATTTTTATGTAGTTAGCTCTGTATCATTTACTAGCTTTGATTTTTTTTCTGTTATCTTTGAAAACCTTTATTTGTTGGCATGTTTCTTTATTCCTTTTTTAGCCTGTTAGTTGGAGATGCATTCCCATGTTTGTAGGAAAATGTACTGCTTTCAAATGACATTATATTGGCGTGCTTTCAAATAGTTTGATACTAGCTTTCAAGTTCTTTTTATCCTTCCTCAGGAGAATGTTAGTATGCTGATGTCTTTGCCACTTTCTAGGCAACCTAAGCCTATTTTGTAAAATTATTGCTTTCACATTTTTTTTTATATTTTGGAGTGCATCTCCTCAGGCCTCTGCTGAAAATGGGCTCCTACCCAGTTGAATTTTCTGGTAATCAAATGTTCATCAAGACAAAAGTGGTCATGGTATGACTGCTGCTTAACGTCAAGTTAGGGGACTGGCATTTACCTTCATTTATTTCCCACTGATAAAATTGCTGCAGAAATTATTGTATTTGAAAAGTATACAATGTCAGGAGGAATGAATGGATAGGGTTTGCTGGAGGAGGAAGTAAGCTTAAAAAACAGAATGTGAACAAATGCATGAGGTCCACAAGGTTTTCCTTCTGCAGTTAACAGCAAGTGCGTAATATTACTTAAATTAGTAAGTTGTTACTTTTCAAAAAGTGTCATCCATCCATCCTCAACCCTTTTTTCCCATTTTATACATGGGGTTAGGGTGACAATCATCTCGAGCCAAGGTTTATACAGGGAACTAGAATTAAACTTTTGCTCACCTGTTCTGCCTGAAAATAGAATTAGGATATTCCTAGAAAATTCCATTTCGTGTGCTGCTGTTTTTGTTTGTAAAAGGAGATGAGAAATGTATTGAGGAAGCACATTGTGCAAGCCACTTAAACAGGCAGTGCTTACATTCTTCACCCCAGAAAAGAGCAGTAGGGTCCATAAACTTTATCTGGTTAACAAAAGCATTGTCTTTTGGCTGAGCAAGTTGGGATTCTACGAAATACCTTTGAGTAAAATTTAACTTGCGTTGTGGTTTTGCAAAGTTTAAGAATTGGTCATGTTAAATAACATGATGTAGGAGATTCCCATCTGGCCATATATTTATGATTGATAGTAGGTACTCCTGCATGAATGCAAAAACTGCATTATACAGAACATTTAACTTGTACAATCGTGCCATAACCATTGAAGAAATTGTTTCTTTGGCTGCTTTAAAAAAGAAAAGAGATTTTTTAATTTATTTATTCATTTTACATTTGTTGACCGGGCTAGTCTATCTGGATATATGTCCATTTTTAGTAGAGGCCCAGGGAGAAAAGCTCCAAGCATGAACAGTGACAAAGTTAACAATATATAACAAAGACATGCATAATAGTACAGAGGTAGCATTGGTTAAAGGAAAAATATAGTATTATAATTATAAACTATAGTCATTATACTAAAAGTTAAACTAAATATAAAACAATTATACTAAACACAAAAGTGGGCATGAGCAAGACAGAGTAAAGCCCTTATAGTTTATCCTCCTTACTATGAAAAAAAGGGGAGTAACTAGATTTGGAGGCATAGGTTAGGAGAGTGGGGAAAGAGGTATGAGCAGGAGGGGAAAAATATTTCAGTCTGTGTTAGCACAAGGACAAAGCCACTGAGTTTTAAGATGATCTTTAATATGTTTTTTTAAATAGAAAAGTAGAAGCTAGGGTAGATAGTTCAGGAGGAAGCCGATTCCAGTTTTTACCTGTAGTCTTTGAGAAAAGTGAGTCACCAGCTTTGTTAAATTCAATCGAGGAGACCAGGAGTTTATTAGCAGAACGTAGTGTAGCTAGATTTTTATATGGTGAAATCAGATTAGTGCGGATAGGGGTATTATTGGGGTGGTATAGGATCTTTTCAGTGATAAGTAACTGTCGACAGAGTATATGGTTCTGCAGTTCTAGCCATCCTAGTTGTTTTAGGTTAAGGCAGTGGTGAGTTTTAAAGGGAGAGCATGTGATGAATCTTGATATGCTATTATAACTGGTAGAAAGTTTGGAGAGGTTGTTTTTAGATAGGTTAGTATATATAGCAGAGGCATAGAAAAGGGTAGAAATGAGGTGGGTCTGGGCAATAGTTTTCTTGGCTGAAGGGGTAAGGAAGGGTTCAATTCTATAGAGTGTACCAAGTTTTTTTGTTAACAGACTTTATGATGGAGTTAATATGGTAATCGTAGTGAAGACGATTATCAATTGTTACACCTAGTAGGCGGGTTGTAGTATCTGGAGTTATGTTGGTAGCATTGTTAGAGGTTATAGAGAAGAATGGATTGGGTGACTTATGAGTTGGAGTAAAAAGCAGTAGTTTTGTTTTTTTTGGGATTTAGGAGGAGGCAGTGTTGCATAAACCAGTTTTCAGCATTATGGAAAACCGTTTGGGTGAGGGACTGGAGGGAGGCTATATTCTTAGCAGTACAGATTAAGGTTGAGTCATCTGCAAATTGAATGCAGGTGGCTTGAGGTATGTTAATGTGTAGGTTGTTAATAAATAAGGAAAAAAGAAGGGGACCTAAGATAGAGCCTTGTGGGACTCCAATATTTACTGGAAGTAGTGAAGACAGATTGTTATCCCAAAGTGCTGCTTGCTGTCTGTTTTTAAGATAAGACCTAAACCATTGTAATGCTTGTGGATCAAGAGAGTGGGACTTTAGTTTGTCTAGAAGTAAGTTATGGTTAACCATATCAAAGGCTTTTGACAGGTCAATAAATTGTGCAGAGAAAAGGAGTTGTTACAATTTTTTATTTATAGAGTCAGTGAAGGATAGAAGGGCAGTCGTGCTGTGGAATGGTCTGAAGCCAAGTTGACAGTTGGCTAGTAGGTTATTTTGTAGTGGGTGGTTAATTAGTTGTTTGTGAATACATTTTTCCATTATCTTAGCTAATGGGGAGAGTAAGGCAATAGGTCGAAAGTTAGAAAGCTCAATAGAAGTTCCACCTTTATGTAGTGGGATGATGTGGGATACTTTCCATATGGTAGAGATTTTGCCTTCAGAGATAGTTCTGTTAAGGATAGAGATGGGGTAGTCTGTAGCTTTTGCGGCAGTTTGTAGGTATTCAGATGGGAGACTGTCAGCAGATGGGGGTGCAAGGTTTCAGTTTACGTAGCTTATAGATGAGAGATGTAGGGTACAGCTTGTATATGAAAGGTAGGAGATGAAGTCTTGGAGGTATTTAGTGGGGAAGCAGTACAAGGAGGTATAGAATTGGCTAGTGTTTGAATGGCTTCTGTAAAGTAGTTATTAAAGGCATCCGGGATCTGGTTGGAGTTATGGTTGAAACCTGCTGGGACAGGAGTAGTAGAGTGTCTTGGCTGAAGAAGTTTGTTTATCCCTGACCAGAATTTTTTTGTGGAGTTTGTTGACTGGTTTGTTGGAGGTGAAGGTAGAAGTCTTTTTTGTCTCTAACAATATCATTCTTGGTGGTATTTCATAACTGTTTAAAGAGGAGGTGATCAGATGGACATTTGGTAGCTCTCCATTTAGACCAGATTTTATTTCTGAGGAGCATCTTTTGCTTAGTTTGTTTTGTTAGCCATGGGGCAGATTTGGCTCTTATTCTAGTAGAGCGATGAGGTGTGTGGTAGAGCGATGAGGTGTGTGGTAGTCTAGAATTTGAAGAAAGTTAGTGATGAAGTAGGTCACAGCTTCATCAAGTTCAGGATGGGTCAGTGGTGACCAGTCACATGCGTGCAATTCATTTAGGAAGCTATCTGGATTAAAGATTTTTTTTGAGCGGGAAGTTTTGAGATTGAGTAGTTGAGATATGGAGTTTTTGTCTAATAATGTAGGTAAGCATATGGTCGCTTATATTGTTGCCAAGGGTTCCTGGAGTACAATTTCCAGGGTGGTTATTAATAACGATGCAGTCAAGAGTAGAATGTTAAGTTGTCAATCTCGCCTTCATTCTTGCTGGATGGGTTCGGAGCCGATCCTCGGCTCCGACTCGGCACTAGCTTTAGCTCGAGAACTCCTTTTACCAGCTCGAGGCAACCCTATATCCCATGATGCAAGGCGGAACTACCTCAGATCTCGTTTGCCGCTTAGCGAAAGAGGTCTCCTTTGCCAGCTGAGGTAAGTTTTTCTTGTTAAATAAGAAAAAAGTTTAGTTAGGGGTTTTAATTTCCCTTCAGTGTTAGGTTAGCCTGTATTTTGTACAGCCCACCCTATTCCCTTCCTTTTTAAACTTTTAAAATAGTTTTTTCAGTTAAAGTTTTAGTCAGGCCTAGTTCCCCAAGTTATTCCCTTCCTGTGTGTCTGTGTAGGGATTAAGTTGTGTGTTTGTGGGGACTGTTTGTGTATATCCTTTTAGGATGTCTAGGGAAGGCAAGGTCTCAGGCTTCAAGAAGTGTGACCAGTGTTGTCAGAAAATGTCTCTGACAGACGGTCACACTTCTTGTGTGTATTGCCTGGGGCCTTTGCACCTGCAGGACTCCTGTGCGTTGTGTCATGCCTTTAGCCAGAGAGTCCTGCAGGAAAGGAGGAACAAACTGATCCTCCGAGGTTTGTTAAAACCTGAAGGTTCTCCTCCTAAGCAAGGGGCAGGAAAACCTCTTAAGCCACCGAAGGCTCAGGCTACAGTGTCCAAGCCTCCTCCGGTGGCTCCGTCGGAGCCGATACCGGCTCCGGCTGGAGCCGATGCTTCTTCTGCTAGAGTAGTGGGTTCGGTGCCAGCCGGCTCCGATACCCTGACTACTGTTGCCTTGTCGGCTCCGGCTGGAGCCGACACTTTATCAACATCGGAGCGAGATCCTCGGCTCCATCTGGGGTTCAAGGGACTTCGGCTCCGATGGCTCCGGCCCATAAGAGATCCCGGTCCCCTTCGATACTAAGTATTCACTCGGCTCCGGGGTCTCCTCTTTTGTCGGAGCCATCTGAGCCGATCTTCGAGATCTTCCAGGCTGTCTGACCACGATTTGGAGAGAGTGGTAAGCAGGCTGTTGTAGTCTCAGGCACTGGCCCAAATGCTCCATAGCCCGTCTCAACAGACTTGGCTACAGCCCCAATTCTTGAGATTCCTCCTCAGACTCCACACCAGAGTTGGGCGGAGCTTCTTGGGACAGCGACTGTTTCGATGCCGAGCCGATACATCCTTCGGCTCCGTCATCCTCGGCTCCGATCTCCTCCTTGAGACTTTCCTTGGAGGGATCCGGTCGTCGGGTTTCCACTGTCGGCTCGAGGGGCTAGTGGCATCGGACCCTTGTCCGACCCGCTCTCCCTCTGGGAGCTTGAACCGGCTTTGGTAAGCTCGGCTCCGACATCGGCCTCGGAGCCTTCTCTCTCCTTGGAGCCGACCATTCCTGTTTCTTCGAGCGGGTGTGTTCAGGTCTCCCGGGGAGAGGAGCCTTTGAGGTGATGAGGAGTGTCCTGGCCTCTGAGCCTGGTCAGCGGTCTATCCCTCTAGCTCCTCCCTCATCAGTGCCTGCAGATGCCTCTTGCCAGCCTCTTGCTCTCAGGCCCAGGGATCCATCGCCCCAGGTTTCCCCACTGGGAATTTCCTCCTCTATCGAGGTTTCTCCTGACCCTGCAGGGGAACCCCTCGGAAGAGGACGTGTAGAAAACACAGACTCCCTGAGTCTACTACATCTGATACCGACTTAGATGAGTCGGAGGGTTCCCACGGTCCCCTCTGAGGATGTCTCATTTTCAGACATCCTTGAGCTCCTCAAACAGAGGGGGAATTGGCCCTCCATTGACCCCTCCGAGGATGAGTCGGTATACCTGGAGGCTTTTGGATCCCGACCCTCCACCTCCTGGGTGTCTCCGCCTTTCGACCCACTCATGCAGGTAGTGGCTCGGAAGGCGTGGGCGGCTCCAGATTCTGTGGAACCTGTCCCTAGGAGACCATCCAAGTTCATCACGGCCCCTTCGGACAAACAGTTCCTGTCCAAAGGTGTCTGTGGATGCTATGGTGGTGGCGGCGGCCACTAAGAAGGAACTGGCGGATCCTTCAGTACCTGTCCATCCTCCTAATAAGGACTCTAGGACCATGGACAGGTATGGAAAGCGGATGTTTTCTTCAGCGACCTTTGCAATGCGTTCGCTGAATTACCTTTGTCACTTCACCAGGCTTCAACGAGATATTCTCAAGGAACTGGGAGAAGTAGTCCAGGATCCTTCAGCTGCTGGGACTCAGGAAAAGATTGCCTCTCAGCTAGCTATCCTGAATTCGATATCTAACTCCTCCATGCGGCTCATATCTTATGCAGCCGATGGAACGAGCAGGGCCGCAGGCACAGGTGTTGCTCTTAGGCGCCAAGCCTGGATGCGGCTGTGTAATTTTGCGGACCCCTTTAAGGCGTCCTTCACCAACACCCCTTTGACGGTTCGGCTTTGTTCGGACCTCAGGTGAAGGATACTTTGACCAGATGTGAACAAGGCGGTAAAACTCTTTCTGCCGTTGGAGTCCAGTTTTCCACTCCTTCTAGACCATATCCCAAGGGTCAGAAGGGGAAGATGTGGTTCCGTAAAGCCCAAGGAGCTACACGGACACACGTGGTCAGTTTACCCCTAGAGGCAGAGGGGTAACAATAATAGACGCCGCCCTAGAGGCAGGGGGTCCTCAGAACCAGGGCAACAGGGAGCCTCTTCCTGAGAAGCCTTTTCAGCATCCCTGAGGTGTTGCCCGACTGTCCACCCTTGGAGGCAGTCGGGGAAGAATTTCGCTGTACCCAGTAGCCTGGCAATCCCTATCACAAGAGAAGTGGGTACAGTCGATTATATCCGAGGGTTACAAAATCCCCTTGAAAGGTTTCCGTACCTCTACAATCCCTTCCAGACATCTCACCCGGTCAAAGGGATTTGGCAAAACAGGAAGTTTCAAAACTCCTGGGAAAAGAGCCATCCAAACAGTGCCGGCAGACCAAGTAGGATCCGGCTTCTACTCAAGATTCTTTTGGTCCCCAAAAGGACGGAGATTGGAGACCAATACTAGACCTAAGCAGACTAAACAAGTCTGTCAAAAGGCAAGATTCGGATGGCCACGCTGCAATCCATTCTGCCTTTTCTGGGCAAGGACAACTGGATGTGCTCGATAGACCTTCAGGATGCGTACTATCATATAAAGATTCACAGACGCTCCAGAAGGTTTCTCCGCTTCGGCTGGGAGCCAGTCATTACCAATTCAGAGCACTGCCCTTTGGCCTCACTTCAGCCCCAGAGTGTTCACCAAATGCATGGCGGTGGTCACAGCTCACCTGAGACGTCGAGGATTCCAAGTGTTTCCTTATTTGGACGACTGGCTCCTCTCCGCCACCTCCAAGGATCAGCTTCTTCGGTCCAGAGACTACACCTTACAGCTTTGCAAGAGTCTAGGAATTTCGGTGAATTTCGAAAAATCCTCTCTGCTGCCTTGCCAATCTATCACCTTTATAGGCAGAGTTAGATACCGTCAACATGTTAGCCAGACTAACAGATCAAAGGATTCTGGACATCCAGAAATTTGTTCAGCTTCTGTTACAGAGCAGCAAGGTCAAAGCCAGGTTTGTCTTGAAGGTTCTAGGCCTAATGGCTGCAGCCATTGTTCTTCTTCCACTAGCTCGCTTCCACATCGTCTCCTGCAGTGGATGTTGTTCACGCAGTGGTCGTACCACGATCTGCCCATGAGACACGAGATCTTAGTGACACAGTCTTGCAGGGCTCATCTGATGGTGGGTATCTTCCCCTCTTCTTCATCAGGGCCGACCATTTGTTCCCCCTCCTCCAGTTGCCACAGTCACCACGGATGCCTCTCTGATCGGGTGGGGGGGGCATTATCAGGGCAGGATGGTCCACGGGACGTGGCAACCCATAGAATACCACCTGCACATAAATGTCCTGGAGATGAGAGCAGTGCTTTTAACGTTGCAAGCCCTCAACGACTTTCTTCCCACAGGGACTATTGCAGTACAGACGGACAATATGTCCGTGGTCTGGTACATCAACAAACAGGGCGGAACCAGGTCCTATCCCTTATGTCGAGAAGCTCTCAGACTTTGGCAATGGGCGATCTCTTCTCAGCGGTTTCTGATAGCAACGCACATCCCGGCAGGTCCAACCTATTGGCGGACAGGCTAAGCAGATCTATTCTGATGCCTCACGAGTGGTCTCTCAATCAGTCTGTAGTGGATCAGATTTTTCTGAAGTGGGGCACCCTTGTTGCGATCTTTTCGCTACCCTCAAAACAGCAAGTGCCCAGATTACTTCACACTATTTCCTCTTCCAGGCCAACCCTTGAGAGACTCTCTAACCCAGGATTGGCCTCGGGACTTCTTTATGCTTTTCCTCCCTTTCCATTGATTCCACAAGTCATTCAGAAAGCCACCGTCTTGAGAGCCAAATTGATCCTCATTGCTCCATATTGGCCTCGACAAATTTGGTTTCCGTCTCTACATCATCACCTTCTGGTGCAGCCCTGGCATCTGGACCCAGTTCCGGATCTTTTGATCCACCAGTCGGGTCAGCAGCACCGAGCCATTCATTCTCTCAACCTCACTGCTTGGTTGCTCCACTTCCTTCCCTAGCCAGGCTACCAATGATTTCTGACTCAGTCAGAGACATTTTAGTGTCTTCTTTAAAGTCGTCCACTAGAACTGTTTATGCTAGCAAGTGGCGGCGTTTTCTATTTGGGCAAACGCCAGAAATATTGATCCTTTCACCGCTCCTATACATTCTGTTTTGGATTTCCTGGCGGAGGTTTTTCATTCGGGATCGTCATCATCTACAGTCAAAGTACAAATGGCTGCTATTTCCAAATTTCATGTTGGCTTGCAGGACAATAACATCATGTCTCATAAGTTATGCAAAGCCTTTTTGAGAGGAGTTTTTCTCCTAAAACCGCCTGTGAAACATCCTCCTCCGCAATGGGATCTGAACTTAATGTTGGCATCCCTAATTCTACCTCCTTTTGAACCGTCTGCTACGTGTTCTTTAAAGTTGTTGACATGGAAAACTATATTTTTGCTGGCTGTTACCTCTGCAAGAAGAGTTTCTGAGATTCAGGCCCTCTGTATTCGTTCACCTTATCTGGTGTTTCATAAGGATAGGGTTTCGCTCAGAACTAACCCTTCTTTCTTCCCAAGGTTGTATCTCAAGCCAATATTAACCAATCTATTGATCTACCAGTTTTCTTTCCTAACTATTCTGACAGAGCTGAACAGAAGCTACATTTTTTGGATGTTCACCGTCAGCTCAGGTACTACTTGCATAGGACTAAACAAGTTAGAAAATCAGACCAATTGTTTGTCTCCTATGCAGGAAACAGGTTGGGTCTTCCAGTATCTAAAGTGACCTTATCTAGATGGTTGACTTCCACCATTTCCTATGTGTACTCTCTAAGGGCAAACAACTATCTTCTAAGCCAAAAGCACATTCGACCAGGAGTCTATCCACTTCTGTAGCCTTTCAGGATAGACTTCCCATTGACACTATTTGTGCAGCAGCTACTTGGGCCACGCCTCATACCTTTGTGTCTCATTACAAGTTGGATTTGGCCTCCAGAGATAGGGCCAGTTTTGGTTCCACTGTTCTCAAGAGTTTGTTCCATTGAGCCACCGGGATACAGGTGCTAGGGGCTGGTCCCATCCAGCAAGAATGAAGGCGAGATTGACAACTTAACATTTAGAAGTTATGTACCTACCATAACGTTCCATGTTAGTTGTCTTCTCTCGCCTTCTTTCTTGCGTCCCTCCCTCCTTCCCCCTGGCCTGGACAGATCTTGGAGAGTTCCTATTAGATTGCTTCCTCTGGAGCATTGTTATGAGGACTTCTTTTAGGAACCATGGTTCCTAATTATATTAGGATAAGTCTTTAGCAGGGTTAGTTAGCTACCAAACGAGATCTGAGGTAGTTCCGCCTTGCATCATGGGATATAGGGTTGCCTCGAGCTGGTAAAAGGAGTTCTCGAGCTAAAGCTAGTGCCGGGTCGGAGCCGAGGATCGGCTCCGAACCCATCCAGCAAGAAAGAAGGCGAGAGAAGACAACTAACATGGAACGTTATGGTAGGTACATAACTTCTAATTCTTTCTTGCTAGGTTTGTGGATTCTAGTAGGAGTGGTTATTAATTGAGAGAATCCAGAGAGATTTATGTGGTTAGTAGAGTTCTGGGAACTGCAGGTGAACCAGTCTGTTGAAGTCACCCAGTACAATGGTCTCCTGGGGTAGTTGGGTAGAGAGGTAACTAAGTTTTCAAGAGTATTGGTATTGTTACCAGGGGGAAGATGCATACAAATTAGGTAGATAGATTTGGAGTTGTTGATTTGGAGTTTGGTAGACATTTCAGATTTGGTGTCTAATGATGGAAGCACATTAAAGGGGGAAACTTGGGAGATTAGATTTATAGAGAATGGCTATACCTCCACCTTTTTTGGTTTTGCGGTCGCATCTAAGGATATTAAAGCCAGGAGGGAGTAATTTCCTGGTCTAGAGTAGATGGTTTGAGCCAAGTTTCTGTAAGATATAGAATATCAAATGAGTGCAAATCAAGGAGTGCATGCAGGTGGGAAATTTTATTGTTAATGCTTCTAATATTAAGGTGAGCTATCAGGAGGGAGTTAGGTGCTTCAGCTAATGTAGAAATCTTAGGTAAAGTTACATTGTCAAGGTTATTGCTATTGTCATTATTGGGTCCAGGGTTTGGATGAATATCACAGTCTAGGAGGAGGTGACGCTGGGGATAGTGTAGAAATTACAAGATTTTGTAGGAAATATTAAAATTATTTTTGATAGTGAAGTAACATGGGTTGCTCTCTGATATTTTGTTAGTATATAGTTAGAGATACAGGTTATGTTACTATGGTTAAGGATGTAGATGAAAGAAGATGGTAAAGTTTGTTGGAAATGATGGTTTTGTTCAAGTAGAGTAAGATTTTCAAAGAAGGTGAGTGAGTAAGTTATGGTAAGAGGCTATTGCGGTAGTTAAGAGTCGTATGTTTGTGAAGATAGTTTTGTGTGTTGGGGCCATAGTAGTGAGTAGATATGAGATTAGAGTAGCTTGTGTGAGTAGAAGTAGAAAAATAGGAGAGAATGTTTCAAGAGATTGAGCAGGGTTTAAAATCTGCAAAAAAGAAATTAGTGGAGGTTTTATAGGAGGTAGATATGGGAAGTAGTGCAGAAAATGGTTAGGATAGGTAAGGGAGTAGTTTAAAAGAGAGGTAATTAGAAGTAATTGGGAAAGAGAGGGGAGTGGCATAGTGATGAGGAGGTTTGTGATGGGTTGAGAAAAATAGGGGGAGTGTTTAGTGAAGTACAAGTCTAGGACTACTGGGGGTGGGTGGGAATTGGGGGTAGGGAAGCAGTGAGCCCGCAGGGCGAACAGAGCGGGGCAGACCCAAGTAAGGTAAAAGCAGTGAGAAAAAAACGTAACGTAGAAGGTAAGAACAGGAGACAGCAAGTAAATGTTGAGTGTGAGGAAGGGGAATTAAAAACCAGAAATGGTCCTTAATGAAGTTGTGCTCAAATGAGTAGGGAATGTCCAGAAGTATAGTCTCTCTGTTAGTTTAAAAATGGAAATAAAAAGTTGAGGGTATTTTCTCTCTCCTCTTTCAGTGATTATTATTTCCAGGAAACTGTGTTCCTTTGCCTATGTTTATAAAGGGAGAGGGGTAATTACTGATTTGCCCCCAGTTTAGAGTACCTAGCCTTGCTGGATAGCGAAAATATGTAAATGTCCCAGCATGTCTTTGTTCGGCCTATCTCTGGGTTATTTATATGCAAAACATAAGGATATAAAAGTACCAGATCAATAGCCTAGCAAGTACCTATGAGGTGCAGCCAGGAAGTTGTTCTTTCCTTTAAAAACAAGAATATAAGCTGAAATATTTCCTGTTTTTTTAAAGGGGGAGGGGGCGCAAGATAGAAAAATTCAATGAGCTGTTAGTCTTGCACATTATATATTGTCGATTAGCTTAATTTTCCTTTAGCTCAGACGAAACCTTTCAGTTTTACTCAGCTGTCCTTAACTGTTCAAATTGCTTTTTGTTTGGTGAAGACTTGTATATTTGTCTTTCATCGGTAAAGAATTTGAAGGGAATGGATTGGCCTTGTATACTCTGTCTGCTGTCAGTTGGAAGATGCTGTAGGTTTTTCTGCAAAACTACTGGAAATTTGAATTTTGTGTGTAGCCTGTTTAGTGAGATTTTGTAATTCTGCATTTTTACTGCATTTATTTTAGTTTTTTATTCACCATTTTTTTCCTTTGCTAGGTATCTCTGGGAAGAGTCAGATTCTATTTGCAATTGTCTTTACTACCCGTTATCTGGACCTGTTTACACACTTCATTTCCGTGTACAATACTGTTATGAAGGTAAAGCACTACCAATGTAAGGTTTATAAACCATTACGGAAAACAGTTTTAGATTTAGAATACATCTCATAATTTAACAAGATTTATTTTTGAACTATTTACTAAGCTTTTTATTCCTCCTCCTGGCTTGATCAGTTTGTCAGAATTTTCTTGATAGGTTGATCTTCAGTATCCCGTTGGAGTGATTCCCACAGACATTGGGGCCACTGTGCTTATAAAACGTGCTCAGCGTGGCATATGCAGTCCTCATTCCTATAATGTTTGACTTCTCTTTTAGATGTCCTTACTTATCACTTTCAGTATTCTTTGTAACGAGTATATCCCACTTAAGATAGCCAAATGTCCAGCCAGCATACCAAAGCCTTTACACCTTCCAGGCACTGTGTACATCTTGTGTGTGTGCAGTGTCAAAGCGTAAGGTACGTGATGTACAATCACCTAATCCTCAGAACTGCTGTGCTGTCAGTGCGACAGCTGCCTTGAATTCTGTCTGTAAGACGTTCGAGCTACAAAGTCTTCTAAAGTTAAGTGCCTTGTTGGGATCCACCTTCCTCTTTTTCTCCTCTTAGATTTACCCCTTTACATGTCATCCAAGAAGGGAAAATGTGAGTGTGGGAGGCAGATTTCTCAAAGATGGACACGAGTGGTGCCTTTGAGTGCTACTCACAACCGTGCTCTGAGATCTGCCAAGGGTTTGTCCCCAAACTGTCTGCAGTAGTCTGTCCATTTCCATTTACCTGGAGAACCAATATATAAAACTATTAGCTTAGTGAAAAAGGCTAAAAATGTGTGCATAGACTATTGCTGTTCTGCCTCCTCTGAATGTTCAAGTCAGGTTGGATGAAGACCCCATGGACCATTTGGTGTGCAGTTCAGATTTCCTGTGTTGTAACCCAGTTGGATGCTGATTTTTGGAGCTGCCTACCTGCATGTCTGAGACTGTACCTACGACCACACCTAATTATGTTGTAAGGGCTTATGGGGATTGCCCATATACTTATTAGGGAAGAGGTGCATGGTACCTTCATTGAATATAGGCAGGGGTCTGAACATCCTAGCTTTGTTAAAGCTGATGTTCCTTTAAAAAAGAAACTGAAAAGCACACATGTGGTCCTTGTGACTAAGAATCCGCACAAAGAATGTCAGGATTTTACTTGGGGGAGGGGGTGCTTTTCAGTGCTGTTATATCTCTGAAGCCCCCCTTGAGGATTTCCTGATGTTCATCGTGTTTCACTGTTGCAGTCATCACTGTAGGGGTTCTTCCTGCCGGCAGGCAGTCCTCAGTAAGCCAGAATCCCAGTGTCTGGGTCCGGCGTCGGCTGTTCAGTCATGCTCCGTGATGTCAGAGCGCCGTGCCAGGAGTACAAAGCTGCCAGCCGACGTCATGTTCTCCAGTCTTTCTTGCCGTGCGGTGAAAGCAGTTTGCAAGTGCCGGTCGACTGACTCCTGATATTTTTTCGTGCTTCAGTCTGAAGACTTACTACTACTTCTCAAAGCTAAGTACCCCGTTGGGGAAACTTTTTTCTTGCTCCAGTCCGATGTTAGAAAAAGTTAATAATTGCATTTCTTGTGGGAAGCAAATACCTCATAAGGATTTCCATTCTTACTGTATTCCTTGTTTAGGCCCTGACCACGACGTAGCTAGTTGTCGGTTTTGTGGTAGATTTAACCAACGCACGATTAAGCGGAGGTACGATTTTGCTTTTCACTACTTCGGTAGGCGATTTAATTATAAAATGTCGTCGGACACCCTTCTGACTACCGGAGTTCACAAACGGCGCAAGGATAAGGACAGGCCTCCGAGGTCCAAATCAGTCGACGTTACACAACCAGAGCCAGCTTCAGGTTCGACCGTCGTCAGTGAGGCGCTTTCGCAGCCCCTGCCATCGGCCATTTCAGAACAGATAGCCGAAACGGACTCCCACGAGGAGCCAACTAGGCCTTTGAGCACTCCAGCTGCAGGATCTTCGGACAATGCTCCCTCGGATGGGTCCGGAGCCGCTGTGCAGGTACCGGCTTCCGAGGGGGTTTTCAGGCCTACACAGCTTCTGATAAAGGCAAAACCCAAGACAAAGACTCCTTCTAAATCTAAGACACCAGCCCAGGCCTCTTCTGATCCGGGACCCAAATCACAAAAACAGTTACTTAAAATGGCGGAGGACTTGCTAACCATGATTAGGGGTTCACATCCCACTCCAGACAGGCCAAGGCAAGAGTTGGATTATGAATCTTCTGATCAGACATCAATTTCTTCAGTGTCTTCCTCTGAACAGGAATATTCTTTCCCTCCTTATGAGGATTCTGATGCTGAGGAATCTATTCCGTCAGTTTCTCCCCCTGAGGACTTTTCTTTTGGGAAAACTTTACATGACATGAGGGAACATTTTCACTGGGAGGGACAGGAGTACTCTGAATCTAAGAGAAGGCTCAGGGATTTCCTTCATCCCAGACATAGACCCCTGGCTATGCCTCCTATTTTGGATATTGTGGATGATGCTTTTTCTGAGGCTAATTTAACTCCTAACTCCTTTCCTCCAGCTCCTGCTAAGCCAGACAGATATTACAGGGTCCCTGACTCCCACCAGTTCCTTTACAAAAATCCTACTGCTGATCCAGAAACTATTTCTCAGGGTCATAAGGGGGTTAAGGCTGCCTCTGCTAAAAATCCTATTCCAACAGATAAGGATTCCAGAGCTTTGGAGAGATGGGGCAAAAAAGTGTATACTTCTGCTACTTTATCGATTAGGGCTTTAAATTGCCAATTTCATATGCTAAAATATCAGCAACTGTCTGTTATGAAACAAAAGTTAGGTACCATCTCTGCATGTGCAGAAAATAAGGAATTACATGATTTGATGCATGCTACTGAACAAGTGGGGAAGCATGGTTTACACTGTGGTTTTTGATGCCTTGGAGGCTTCTTGCAGGGCGGCTGCCTCTGGCACAGTCATTAGAAGATGTGCTTGGTTAAAGGAACAAAACTTACCTGATCAAGTGAAAGCAAAGTTACTGGATTCTCCTGCTCAGCATAATGTTTTGTTTGGGCCTAAGGCTGAAGAGGTGATAAAGAAAATGGAGGATAAGGCAAAATCCATGCAAACGGTTAAAGAGTTCTTACAAGTTCAGCCCCCTAGATTTAGCAGAAATTGGCCAACAAAAAATTGGTCATTTCCCAGCTCGGACAGGTCTCAGAGGGGTAGATATAGGCGCACCAGTGGGAGGCCTCAAACATAGACCTCGTACAGACCTAGACAATGGAGTGCTTCTACCTCCAGGGGTGGAGAGGACAGACCTCAATCATTTAGAAAACAGGCTCAATGACTCCCCCTGCATGGCTCCAGGAACTTCTCTCATGGATGCCCCTCTAGGAGGAAAACTCTTTTTCAACAAAACTGGACTTGCATAACCCAAGACAAGTGGGTTCTGGATGTAGTTTCAAGGGGTTACAAATTCCACGTTCATACCTTGGCAAGACCAAACTGATGGCTAGACCTACCAAAACACCAATGGTCCGAGGCATTAAACCAGGTGGGATCCCTCATGGCTATGAGGGCCATAGAACTGGTTCCACAATCGGAGACTGGGCAGGGCTTTTACTCAAGGCTCTTTCTAGTTCCCAGAAACCAAAACTCATGGAGACCCATCCTGGATCTGTCAGTCTTAAATACTTTCCTGGAGATACCAAAGTTCAAAATGCTTACTCTGCAGCAGCTCCTGCCATTGTTGAGAAAAAATGCATGGATGGTGACATTGGATTTAAAGGAGGCTTACCTTCACATCCCTATCAGACAGGAGTGTAAAAAACACCTCCGGTTCAAGGTCGGCTCAAAACAACATTACCAATTCTCTGCGCTGCCCTTTGGCTTGTCTACTGCGCCCAGGGTCTTCACCAAGTGCCTGGCACCAGTAGTAGCTTATTGCAGACTCAAGGATATTCATATTTACCGTTATCTGGACAACTGCCTTATTCAAGCAGACAGCAAGGATGTTTTACTCCAGCACCTGCTATTTGTTCAAAATCTTCTCGAGTACCTGGGATTCACTGTAAACATAAAGTAAAATTTGACCCTCACACAACGGATAACTTTTCTGGGCGCTCTTTTAAACACAACAACCCAGATGGCATTCCTGACATCCAAAAAACAACTACAGCTGGCTTTCACTTTCAAAACCTTGGCTTCTATAACTCTGCTAACTGCAAAGAAATTCCTGCAGGCTTAGGGTTACATGGCCTCCTGCATCCTTCTCATACCAAATGCAAGACTACATATGAGAAAAATACAATGGTACCTAAAAAGTGTATGGTCCCAGCATTGCCACAGTCTAGACAACGTAGATTGCCGTCTTGCCTTGCCTACAAAAGGAATTCCATTGGCGGTCCATGGCATGTCTTCACAACAAAGGCAAAGCCTTCAGTCTACCTCCAGCCAGCCAAGTGTTAACTACGGACGCCTCGGATTACGCATGGGGAGCCCACTTGCAGGGAAAGGGTCTGCAAGGTTTTTGGACAGAGGATCAGAAGCACCTACATATCAATTTAAAAAAGATGTTAGCTGTTCAGAATGCCCTCTTGGCTTTCAGGGATCTTCTACAACCATGACAACTACTGATATGAACAGACAACACTACAGTTATGTGGTACATAAACAAGCAGGGGGGCTCACATTCCTACCCCCTTTGCAGACTAGCCATGACTCTATGGAAAACAGCACTAGCTTGCAAAGTGGATCTTACAAGCTCATTTCCTGCCAGGGAAACAAAATACTTTGGCAGACAGCCTGAGCAGGAACCTGACAGACCCACACGAGTGGATGCTAGACACCCACATATTCAAGACAATTACAGAAGCCTGGGGCTGCCCGGACATAGATCTATTTGCATCCCCCCTCAACCACCAGTTACAGATTTTTTGCACAAGGACTTTTCACAAGCTAGCATGGAAAGTGGATGCACGATCATTCAGTTGGAAAAACCTCAAGGGGTACACCTTTCCACCACTACCTCTTCTACCACGGGTGTTATTAAAGATCAAGCAGGACAAGCCGAAGATGATGATTCTACTGGCCCCAAATTGGCGTAGTCAATTCTGGTACTCAACACTGAAGAATCTATCTCGGGAACCACCTTGGATTTTGCCTCAGATTCCCAATCTATTGTCCCAACACCAGGGCCAGGTTCTGCACTCACATGTCAAAACTCTCAGCCTGGTGAATTCAGGATCTATGATTAATCCTCCCCTTCCCGAAAAGGTCATGGATGTTATCTTCGAAGCCAGACGGCCTAGCACTACAAAATCTTATGCAGGTAAATGGAAGAGATTTTGCACCTGGATGCATGCTCATTATTTGGATCCTCTCATTCCTAATATCCCTCTGATTTTGCTTTACCTAACAGACATGCTACATAAGGGTTTATCCTTCTCCATAAAAATTCATGCCTCTGCTATCTCTGCACATTACAATACAGACCCTCCACTCTTTTCGCATCCACTTCTGAAACTATCTACAAGGAGCAAAGAATTTAAGGCCCTCTAGGACACCACCCATACCTGCCTGGGACCTCAACTATGTTCTGGAAAAACTCAGTTTGCCTCCTTTTGAGCCTGCTGCCACTACTGATATTAAGTATTTATCATGGAAGACAGCTATCCTACTGGCTTTGACTTCAGCCAGGAGAGTCTTGGAGTTACAAGCACTCATGCTGTGGAACCTTACCTTATTTTTCACCAAGATAGGGTGTCTTTAAGGACTAATCCTACTTTCATGCCTGAAGTGGTTTCCAAAGTGGCTTTAAATCAAAGTATTCACCTGCCAAATTTTTTCACTAATCCACAAAATAAGGGGGAAAGGATCTTGCATTCCTTGGATGTACACAGACAACTTTGTTTTTTTACCTGGACAGAATCAAGGATCTCAGGAAAACAGAGCAACTGTTTGTTTCTTATGCAACAAACTCCCAAGGCAAAGCCATTTCAAAACAGACCATTTCTAAATGGATTGAGCATGGAATCAGATTTTGTTACTCTCATCATGGAAAGCAAATACCAGGAAAAATTAGGACTCACTCTACCAGAGCTGCTGCTACTTCAGCTGCCTTTCTCAGGGGAGTACCTACCAAAGATATTTTGAAAGCTGCAACTTGAGTTCAGTGCATACTTTCTCTAAGCACTATAATCTCCCTCTTTACTCTAAGTCTAGGGCAGGCTTTGCTTCTGCAGTCTTGCAGGGCTTTCTAGCCGCTCCTTCTCTATAACCACCACCCCTTATCTCAGCTTTGGGATTCAACCCTACAGTGATGACTGCAACAGTGAAACACGAACATAGTACAGTTGTGTACACTTATAAATGTAGATGTTTGAGTGTCTTCACTGTTGCAGTCTGGGTTACCCTCCCTCCTGTCCCCTCTTATACTTTCACTAGTGTGCTTACCTACTTCACCTTTCTTCTGAGGTGTATTTGCTACAGGCTATGGGGTTTGTGGTATGTTATTTTTTGGTTTTTACTATTGGCCTTCATTTTTAGTCACCTGACATCTGGGGCAAGAAAAACTAGAGAACATGGCGTCGGCTGGCAGCTTTGTACTCCTGGCACTCTGACGTCAGGGAGCATGACTGAACAGCCGACGCTGGACCTAGACCTTGGGATTCTGGCCGATCGAGGACTACCTGCCGGCAGGAAGAACCCCTACAGTGATGACTGCAACAGTGAAGACACCCTAACATCTACATTTATGGTAAGTGTACACAACTATACTTTCCTTTTCCCTGGTCTTTTGCTCCTTCCAAACATCTTAGGAAGAGTCTGCTTCTTCTGATGACTTGGATTTAGACTCTGCTGAGGAGTCATTGGTGCACTTTTTTCAGATCCACTACCTTCTTACTTTGGGCTTAAAAGAGGATTCACTATCTACTGATTCCCATGTGGGAGGAATTATCCTTTGGGAACATTGTGGTTTGTCTCCCGATTCCCATGTGGGAGGAATTATCCTTTGGGAACATTGTAGTTTGTGTGATAGAACTTTTAAGGGGAATTTTTCTTTGGTTTCTGACATTCAAGAAGTTACTATGAACTTTTGCATATGGATTCTGTTAGGCCTTTGGCAGTCACTAACATGTTGGATGCCCTTTTAGACACTTTATTTTCTTCAGCTTCTCAAGCCCTGTGATTCCAGTTCTGTAAAGTTCCTGAAGTTCAAAAGGTCTAGTATAAAAGCCCTGTAGCTATTGATAAATCTAAGTTGCTGTTCCCATCTAAGCTTTTACCCTCTGATAAGGACAGTCATGCTATAGAAAGGTATGGGGGGGGGGCACACTTTTTGCTACCTTAGATTTCAGAGCCACTTAATACCAGACCTATATGATTAGGTTATGTACTGGCTTTTCTAAACTTGGGAGCATTATGACTGATATGCCTGACTTAAGGCAAAGTCTTCTGCCATTTCCTTTTTTGAGTTCTGCCACTGAGGTGGCTTGTCATTCTATTAAATGCAGCTGTGATTCTTCCAATGCCTCCTAGGAGTGCTGTTTCTCAATATGTGATGAGGAGGTACTCTTGCACCTACAGGTTTTTTCTGTGGCTGTCGAGGCTAAATCGCTGGATTTTCCTTTGGACAACCAGAATAGTTTTGGCACTGTAGCTGCTGAGATTAAGACTCTACAAGAGAAGGGTAGCTTTATGCATGGTCCGAAATAAATCATTCTCTTCCTAAATTTCAGGAAATTATCCATCTAAGCCTTCCTTTGTCTGTAGGCATCCTAGACAGCCGGCTTCCAAGAGAATTTTCTCTGACCAGCCTTCTCAGAGTCAAAAGCCTACTTTCTCAGACAAATCTTTCATTTTACATTCAACCATTTCTACCCGTTGGCTAGATTTCTCTCTCCCTCTGCTTGACCCTGTCTTTTCCTATCTGGCAGCAGGTCACCACAGACTCTTGGATGCTTTCTATTATCCATAATCATTTTATGGTTTGGAAGTTCCTTCCCCATTCTCAGGCCTTCAGTTTGCCAGCTGCTGCCTCATTTTCCTTTTTTTGTTCAAGATCTTTTGGTACAGAGCCATCCAGCCTGTTCCCCCTTCTTAGGACAGGTGGTTATACTCCAGGTTGTTTCTGGTTCCATGAAGGTGGGCTCTTGAAGCCCATTTTAAATCTCTCCTTTGTCAGCACTTTTTTTTCTAAAAAATTCCTTCAGTTTTCTCTGTTGCTTCCCCAAGCTTTTCTGGCGTCCCTTGATTTTGAAGGATTCTCACATACACATTCATGTTCACCCTAATCCTAATGTCAGGAAGAAACAATTTCCTGAAAACATCAGTTTACTGCTTTGCTTTGTGATCTTTCTGCTGCTCTGAGAGTCTCTCTCTCTTTTTTTTTTTGTTTACTAAATTTCTAGCCTCTTTCCTTGTTTGGATGATCTTTTAATGCAGACCCCCTCTCAGCAGCTCCTGCTTTGCGATCTTCACTTCACTATGCTGCTTTGCAGTGTGGGGTTCACACTAAAACTCAAAGCGTATGGTGACCCCTCTCAGGACCAAATGTTTTTGGGATGCAAGGTTCAGACCATACCAGTAATGACTTGTCTCCACCCCTTAAGGTCCTCTCCTTACCTGCTTATCTTCAGTGTCTTATCTGTCTTCCAGTCCTTCCTGCAAAGGAATTTGACAGCTCTGGGGTACATGGTATCTGCTGTTTACAGTATTACCTTTTTTCAAACTCGTTATGAGAGAATTTAATTGGTGTCTCAAGGCCATTTAACTTCAGCATTGCCATCTTCTGGATTTTCCTGTTCTTGGATTTACCAGATTTCACTGACTCCAGGTGTACCTTTTTAGGTTCCTCTTCCCACTCGGGAGCTGTACACTGTTGCATTCTGTATGAGGTTGGGGAGTTTCCAATAACTACTTCAGGGCCAGTCTCTTCAACTAGCAGACAATATTAACATCAAGGAGAGAGAGAGCTCTGATTCTGACTCTTCATGTCTTCCAATCGCTTTGGGTTGCAGGTCCTCTAAGGATTTTCACAGACAATAGCGCAGTCATGTGATACGTCAACAAATAAGGGGGCACAAAATCTTACCTTCTTTGCAGACTGGTTCTTCGGGCTTGGGGTTTTGCTGTCTGCCCTCATTCGTTTATTCAAGTAGTTTACATTCTCCCTGAGTGCAGTCTTGTGGCAGGCACTTGAAGCAGGTCTGGGACAGATACTCCTAAATGTATGCTAAACAGGAAGGTGTTATTGGACAAAGTACATCAGTGGGGTGCTCCTCGAGTAGATTTTGTCTCCCCTCTGAAAGGCAACTTCCTCAGTTCTGCTGCAGAATGCCAAGTCCTCTGGCTTGGAAAATGGACACCATGTCTTTTTCCTGAAAGCGGAGGTTTATGTATGCTTATTCCCCTCTTTCTCTGCTACCAAAAGTCCTGCACAAAATCATGTTATACAGGCCCAAAATCTTGTTTGGGACTCCCTTTTGGCCCAGACAGCACTGTACTTCATCAACCAGGGGCAATCCTCAAAAGTTACTTCACAGGATGGATTTTTTTTCTCACAGGGCAAGGGATCTCTCATTCACCGTTTCTTGCCCACTCCAAGTTGACTGTCTGGATGATGGGGTTTTGATTAATTTTGTTCACAGATTTTCTGAGGATGTGCTTCTGGTTTTGCAGCAGGCCGGAAACCCACTACTAGAAAATACTGCCTGGCTAAAATGGAACCGTTCTTGTTTGGTGTCTCAAGCATGACTTTGACGTCTTTTCTTGGTATTTCTACTGTCCTTTCTTATTTGAGTTGCTCACTTTTGGTCTGGCATATATTCATCTGTTAAAGTTCTTAAGCCATTTCTGCTCATCTACCTTTGAATTCACCCTTTGCCTCATGTCTTGAGGTCAGTTTTTGAAAGCCATCTTCATAATAGTCTCCCAAGAAAAGCTGTTGCTCCTCCTTTGGACCTTCAGTTTTGTTCTGGAGAAATTTAATGTTTCCCTTTGAGCCTGCTGGTTCCTCTTCCTTGTTTGACTATACTATTGGTTGTTCTTTCTTTTGCTAAAATAGTTCTTAACTTCAGACATTCATGCTTGCTCCACCATTTTCTTGTCTTTTCAGACTGCCTTGTACAGCCTCAGCACGAAGTCTGCAAGCACATTTTCCTCTGGTGCTAGTTTTATTCTTCCTTTTTAGTGCCATTTCATGCAATGGTCTTTATGTCTAGAGTAGCAGCTTTGATTAATGATTTTGTGATGCCAGCCCCTTTGGCCTGCTCGGTGCATATTACTCTGTCAGGCAGACCAACTCTTTTTTTTTTTTTTTTTTTTTTTTTTCTTCTTCTTCTTCTTCTGAATCTGACATTAGCCTGTCTGTTGAACATTACAGTGTCGACCCCACCATGACATCGGATAATGCAAGGATTCTTTACATTGATATTTCCAATGCTGTGACCTTACTGCTTTCATGGAACTTTTTCCACAATGGCTCTGAAAGTGTTCTTTAGATGAGTTACTTACTAGAATATTTGACTT
>NC_056726.1:1282570483-1282737663 GCF_019279795.1 Protopterus annectens | reverse complement strand
TCCTTTGTACCAGAGACAATAAGTTAAGGGAGAAAAAAATTTACATACTCTGGATATCCAAGAGCAACACTGATACTGTACTGAAAAGTTAAAAACATTCAGGATTTCTGACCAGCTGTTTTATTTCATGTGAAGTTGAGAGAACAATCAGTGTGTCAAAACAGACAGTTTCTAAGTGGTTGTCCCAGTCTATGGCCTGTTTTTGCCATAAAATTCTTTAAGGCAAAGTCTGGGCCTATTCTCCCAGGACTTTGGCTACTGGTACTGGATAAGGAAGCACTGCATTACTTTAATGACTGCTGCCTGACTTTGTGTTTGCAGCAAGTGTAAGAGGAGGTGTACCTTCTGAATGTTCTCAATCCACCGGCATTTGTCTGGTTACCTAGTATTTAGTTATAGGGTTTACTATCAAATTGTGGAAAATCTAACCATGTTACACATTTTGATCGAATTTCTTTTCCGAATTTGGTAATACAGAATTACCAAAATGTCAGAAATGGTAAGCCAGGAATCCACATTCGAAAACCAGAAGTTCCAATGTCAAAAGTCTGTGTTACTGGTAATGTTTTTGCAGGGGTGCAAGTCCCCTGCACCCTGTACACCCACTGCATATTATGTATTCAAACTCCAAGATCGCACTGCAGTGAGGAAAACTGTAAATTTCCTGATCCCCACTGTAGTGCTGATCTGTTATCAGAACGTCCATACTTTTATTATTGAATTCACCCAACATTCGCTAATGTGGATTCGAACATTTCCAGATCGGCATTACGAAAACTGGAAAACCCATTCGACCATCTCAGTTTCATGAAAGTGCTGTTCCACATTTTGATAGGAAACAAGCTTATAGTTGGTGTCTTCTGATCTGTGTGGGCTCCTTAAGGATACTGCACTCTTCTGTTAAAGAAAATGCATATTTTGTGATTTGTTTGCAAGTCAGTGCTGATGCTTTTGGTTTAATTTTTAAATAACTCCATTTGAGTTGTAGGTTTTTAAAGTTTGCAAAGTAGTTCAGATGCTATACTACAACCTTGTTTACTGGCTGAACATTTGAGCCCAGATTTGTACTAATGGGTGATGGCAAGGATGGTCACCTTGCTGTTTTGTGTCTTGTGAAAGTATGCACGTGTAGCAAACATTTCATGTTGTAAGTATGTATTTCTGGTTTAACTGTGTAGTTTAACATCTGCTACCACAATAAGATTTTTTATTTCTAGAGGCAGAGCTTGTTATATGCATTATCCTCCACCACCGGGGCTAGAATGTACCCTTCAACATTGTCAGTTTATGCATAGTCTGTTTTTGTGTGGTATCATTTTGGTCCCTTTACTGTGGTTGTTTGATGGCACCCTTGCTATGGTTGTGAAAGCAGAGAGGTTGAAACATATGTATGGGGTGAAGATCATAGTTTAAAAAAAAAAAAAAGGCAGTTAAAACTGTAAGGCATTTATTTGTTAGCCCTAGATGTGTGTGTGCCAGGGTTCATACTACATTGGAATTGGTGGAAGAGTGAGAGTTTGGGTGCAAGGGGGATAAGCTTGTGCATGCAGTAAGGACTGACTGCAGTAGTGGGTGGGGGATGTGTAATGTGTGTTGGGCCAAGACGCAAAAAAAAAAAAAGTGGGAGTGCATCTTTGATTCTTGCTTGTTCTATGAATGTAATAGCACCAGTGATGGCATTGTGTTAGGCAGTTGGGTGCTTATGCAGACTGTTCCAGGGTCTGCACAGTCATTGGCAGGTGATGGACATTGTAGCTAAGGGAGTGCTGAATGTGGAACTATTATGGGGAGGGAGATACAAGTTGCATGTAATCTGAGATGGAGCTGCCATTGTGTGAGAAGACTGATATATAGCTCTTGGAAGTGTGCTCTGTGGTGACTAAACTCCGGGTGGCTGGCCATAGTGTATTTCATACTCCAGGTGGCTGGCCATAGTGTATTTCATGTGTGTTTTTGGGTGTACTAACCTGTGGTGGTTGCTGAGGCACTGCATTGCATATGTTGCTTTGGCTACCATACACCTTCTAGCCAGTTAGACATCACAGTTAAAACAGTTGCTTAGGATGTGCCTCTGCCCTATCTGGGCAAAGTTATAGTTCATTCACATATTTGTGTGCTGTCTGGTCTTTTGCAGACTAATGTGTAGCGTTCTCCTAGTCATTAAAGGATTCTTCTTGAGTGGGGTTAACTTCTCCTGCATGAATAGAATTGTACCCATGTAGGTCTTACTGAGTTTAATAAAAAACAAAAGGAAAATAGTGCAGGGGGGCGTACTCAAGGTACCAACACACGAAAGACAAAAGAACTTCACTCGAGAGGCACAAAAGCGTAACACCAGTGCAAAAAGTCACATAAACAAACTCGCTTTATTCTGTTAGCAATCTAAACACACAAAAATAAAAACTAAAGACTGATAAAATGCTTAACTAAAATCGCCATGTTTTTCATCCCAAAAACACTGAGACTTCATCAGATAATTTCAAAACATCCAAACCACTTAAATACAGACTTTAAATGTGTAATAAATGTGAGGTAGACAACTGAAGGCATAATGCACCCTCTAAAACCATATATTTTGAAAAGAACAATAGAAGGACAATAAAGCCATACCTACAAAAAAGTATTGTAATAGTATTGTAAGCAAGTATTTAAAACGAGCCTTTTTAAAAGTATGAAATGAAGGCAACAAAATAAAATATATAAAAAAATATAAAAAGTATGCATATGTAACACTTTGTAAAAGGATGTAAATACCATAAAGGGAATGGGCACATTGTTGCCATAAAAATGTTACAGTTGAATGAAATGTTAAATTACTGCCACCTAATGGCTAAAATACTGTGTAAATATGAACTAATAAAAAGAAAAAGGAAAAATAAATTCCTAGTTGGTCTGTATTTAAATGGTTTGGATGTTTTGAAACATTATCTGATAAAGTCTCTGTTTTTGTGACTAAAATGCGGTGATTTTAGTTTAGCGTTTCATTTTATCCATCTTTAGTTTTTGTTTGTGTGTTTAAATTGCAACTGGGATAGTCTGTGACTTTTTTATTGGTGTTAAGCGTTTGTGCCTCTCGAGTGCATTTCTTTTGTCTTTCATATTGTTTAACTGTTAATATTTAACTGCTTTTCCTGTACTGGCTGCCCTTTTCTTTTTGCTTTGTCCTAAGACAAAGGTGTGAGAGGTCTGTTTCTACCCAGAGATTATTGCAATTTCTTTTTCCCCTTTATATAGCACAGGAGCGCTCTTTTTAAAAAAAATTCCCAGAATCCTTTCTGGGAAAATGTATCCGATGGTTTTGTTATCTGCCAATATTTATCATCAGTGTGCCACTGCTTTTTTGAAGATAAGTTGTCACTGAAATTAGAGAAGTACAGAAATGCCAGAAAATATTGAATAGTTTGGTCTTAACTTCTGTTCATCTTTTGCTTCACAATATCCTGTCCTAATCTTAGCAGTGCCCAAGTGTTTGGACCTGTCTGAGCTGTGTATGAATAGAACTGGCAGACAAAATAGATTGTGACACTTGACTTTTTTTTTTTTTTTTGTCTTTCACTTCATAGGTAGTTTATATTGTCTGTTCTTATGCTACAGTGTGGATGATCTACAGCAAATTCAAGGCCACCTATGATGGAAACCATGACACCTTTAGGGTGGAGTTCCTGATTATCCCAACAGCGTTATTGGCTTTTCTCGTCAACCATGTCTTTGCTCCACTTGAGGTAGTGTACCTTATTTTACGTTTTTAGGGTGGGAATTGTATTGCAATTTTTATAATTATAATTTGACCAGTTAGAGTGCTGATCACAACTGACTAATTCAGATGTCAGACTGGGTAACACATGCACAAATGCAAGCGTCTCAAAGACATTGCACTTTGTAGAATATGGTCACGAAGACATTGAATCTGGCAGATTTATATTAATTAATGACAAATTAAGACAGTGTGCCATTTATTAAAAATAACAGATCAGGCATGTATTTACAGCGTATGTGAAAAGGTATAGAAAGGAGGATTTTAATGTGGGAGGCTGTATTGGTTTAAGGAATGTAGGGAGTTGTTGGGAGAACAACCACAGTACAGTTATACTGCCAGATAGAAGCTGTGTTAGTAAAGATGTTGCTGGTGGAGGTCTATTTACTGTATTCAGGTTGTGACCTGTTTTAAAACTGTCATAATGCAACACTTTTCAAAGGTGGGATTTCTATTCTGTGTGGATTTTTTGATATTTGTAGCTTTGCTATGAATGTACTGCCTTTGAGATGGTGTTTGCAGACTAAGGCTGTATGTTGAAATTTGCTCACACTTGAATGCATGAGCGTTGAGCTGCAAGCAGATACAGCATGCGATGCTGAACCCATGCGCTACAAGCAGCTTAGTCTGAGTAAAAGACTACTAAAAGTATCTAGTTCATGGTTCACAGGTATAGACGTTGCAGACCATGACTCATAAGCCCAAACTAGCCACTGAGATGCACCTGAACCAGTCAGCTAACCTGCCTCATTTCTTTGCAAGTTATTCTAAGGGAGGGAAAATACTTATTGCATTGCTTGGATGTTTGCAAGAACCATAAATTTGAGCCAAATCTTTTAGGATTCACAATTTTTCATATATTTTCTGAAACAAAATTGTGGTCCAGTCTGCAAAATCAATTTGTGCAGTTGACTGGCTGACTGCGTTAAATTCTGTTAAGAAATGTATAGTGACTGTCTGTCCAGTGGTCACCCAGCCAGGGCATCTTTGGATAATAATCATGCAACAGCTGTATAAACTTTAAATGTTATGTGATCCTGTCTCGCCTACATTCTGTACTGATGGGTTCGGAGCCGATCCTCTGCTCCGTCTCTGCACGCTATGCTATAGAGCGAAGTCTCTTATTGGCTGAGCTATTCTATATCCCAGGATGCACCACCACTACTTCCCCAGATCTCGTTTGCCGCTTACAAGCTAGGACGTGGTCTCGAACTTGGCTGAGCTAAGTGCTTTTTTCTGAGAGTTTTTTCTGTCAGGAATTTCTTTAATCTTAACCCAAAAGCTGTTTTAACAGCTATCGTTGTGTATAATTGTGTTTTTGTGGAAATTTTGTGGTAAAATTTTGTGACTGGACAGGGAAAGGTTTCCGTTTAAGTTAGAGGGGCCTTCCCCTCGTTCTTTAGTGAGTCTTCTTGTTGTTTCGGAGAGGTCAAGTACCTGTTTCAGTTAGAGGGTTCTTGGCCCTCCTGTTGGTGTGTTTGTCATTCGTGTAATTTTTTTCTTGGGCTTTCGCCTCTCTTGTTTAAAAAAATAAATAAATAAATAAAAGGGAATTTTTTGTTGTGTAAACCATTGGTACTGAGTTCCATAGTGTTTTTTCTCTGACAAAGTGAATAGTGTCTACAAGCATTATGTCTAAGGAGCATAGACCCTCAGGATTTAAAAAATGTACAAGATGCAACTACAAAATGTCCATCACGGACGATCACTCCTTATGCGTGTACTGTTTAGGTGCCAAACACCTTCAGGAGTCTTGCAGCGCGTGTCACGCTTTTTCATCTCGGGTCCTCCAAGAGAGGAAAAATAAATTGATCTTAAAAGGGCTTATCAAACCCTCCTTCGAAGAGGCCTTATCTTCCTCTTCCTCTCCAGCTAAGAAAAGAAATCGCCTCCGACCAGCCCGTCGGAACCGACCACTAAGAAATCTAGGCAGGCTTCTCCATCGGCTCCACGGACTTCGGAGCCGAGGGCGGAACGGTCTGCCTCAATGCCTCCAGCCACGACCCCTCTGGTTTCGGAGCCGATGGCTGGGGCTTCGAGAGGCGGGTCACCATCGGCTGCACTGATTTTGGAGCCGATGAGGGTTGCCAGCTCAGACTCTTCCCCTTCAGCACCGAAGCCCTCTTTGGCACCGAGGGAAATTGCTATGGAATCTCCCTCTGCACCGATATTGATAGTCTATTCGGAGCCGGTCCCCCAGTCCTTCGGAGCCGATGGAGAAGTCTGCTCGGACCCGGTCGGTCTCCTTCCGATCTTCCAAGATGTCGGATTCTGACATCGACAGGGTGCTCTAAAGGCTGCTTCAGTCTCCTGTATTCCAGAAATTAGTTTCGGCTCCAGCCCAATCGGCTTCGGAGCCGATGGCCCACCCTGTAGTTCTGGTTCCTCCTCCAACAGCCTCGGCACCATTGGAGCCGGTGCTGGTGGAGCCAATAGAGGTTTTCGAGTCGGCTCTGACCCTTACTCCAACCCCGGCTTTCGGGTCGGAGTTCGGTACACGGACCTCCTCAGTCGGCCCCGGGGGTGACGCTTCGGGACCGATGTTTTCGGTTCCGAGCCTTCCTCTCGGTGCGTCTGCTGCGGGGGTGCCGTCTACTGTTGTGGCCCCGGGGGTTGGACCTTCCCAGGACTCTGGCGGTCCAGCCTTCAGGGCCATGAGGAGTGCTTTGGCCAAATCTTCTTTGACTACCTCCACGGTCTCACCGGCACCTTCCCTACACACGGAGACTGGGTCTTTTGTAGTCCCCCTGTCGCTAGACAGCGGAGCCCTGGGGCCTGAGGTCACCCCCAGTGGGGTTCTCCCCCTCCTGGAGGTCCCTCTGAAGCTTCTTCGGAGGAACCCCCAAGGAAAAGACTGTGCAAGAGGAAGCACGTTGACTCCCCCGATGAGTCTCTCACGTCGGACACCGATCTTGATGATGCGGAGGGGTCCCCTAAGTCGTCCTCTGATGATGTCTCCTTTGCAGACATCTTGGAAGCCCTCAAACAACGAGGCGGCTGGCATTCCAAACCCCCTTCCGCTGACTAGTCGGTGTTCCTCAAGGTCTTTGGGGCTCAGCCCTCCGCCTCCTGGGTGTCTCCGCCCTTTGACGAGCTCCTAGATTTGATCTGTCGAAGGGCGTGGGAGCATCCAGACAATGTGGAACCGGTGCCGGCTCGCCCAAATAAATTCTTATCAGCACCCCCAGAGAAGGAGTTTCTGACCAAAGGTGTGGCTGTAGATGCCCTGGTGGTGGCATCTGCTACCCAACAAGATGTAGCAGAGGCTTCGACGTCCGTCCATCCTCCTAATAAGGAGTCTAGGAGCATGGACCGGTACGGGAAGTGCACCCTCAGTTCAGCGGCCTTTACCTTAAGGTCCCTGAACTATTTGACGCACTTCACTAGACTTCAGAGGGATCTGGTGAAGGAGCTTTCAGATACCCTCTTGGGTAACCTACCTGAGTAGCTGGCCCAGACGGTTGGCTCTCAGTTGGCTACTCTGTCATCGATATCAAACTCGTCCATGAGGCTCATTTCGTATGCAGCCGAGGGAGCGAGTAGAGTGGCGGGTACGGGTGTTGCTCTACGGAGGCAAGCCTGGCTCCGCCTGTGTCATTTTGCAGAAGCCTTTAAGTCTTCCTTTGCCGACGCTCCCTTTGATGGGTCCTCTTTGTTTGGACCCAAGGTAAAGGACACATTGACCTGCTGTGAGCAAGAAGGTAAGACTTTGACTGCAGTAGGGGCACGGTTTTCCACGCCCTTTCAGCCTTACCCCAAGGCTAAAAGAGGAGGGAAAATGGGGTTCCGTAAATCCCAGAATTCTTATCCCTCGCAGCAGGACGATCCCCCTTCTAGAGGCAGAGGAGGGGGAAATTTTTCTGTAAGACGCCATCCCAGAGGCGGCAGAGGCCCCCGCAACACTGGAGACCGCGAGTCCTTTCGTGGCTCTTCAGCCTTCCACAATCCCTGAAGGATTGCCCGACTGTGCAGCTCCGGAGCCAGTCAGGGGTCGTTTTTCGAGGCACCTAAAAGCCTGGGAGGGTATCACTCAGGACCGATGGGTGCTTTGAATCATCGCCGGAGGTTACGCCATCCCCTTTTCTCACCCCCCTCCGCCATCCAGGAAAATCCCGGACCAGCCACCCAGTCAACGGGAAATCGCAGCCTTCGAAATCTCAAAGCTGCTTCAAAAAGGAGTCATCCAACTGGTCCCCGCAGACCAGATCGGATTAGGGACTTACTCAAAATTCTTTTTGGTGCCTAAAAAGACCGGGGACTTGAGGCCCATTTTGGATCTCAGCAACCTAAATCGATCAGTCAAGAAGTCCAAGTTCCGAATGGTCACCTTACAATCCATTCTCCCACTGCTGGAGAAAGGTGTTTGGATGTGCTCGATAGATCTCAAGGACGCCTATTATCACATCCTGATAGATCAGGTGTCCAGGAGACATTTGCGCTTCAGCCTGGGAGACAGTCATTTTCAGTTCTGCGCACTGCCCTTTGGTCTCACCACAGCCCCCAGGGTGTTCACCAAATGTTTGGCAGTCGTGACTGCTCACCTGAGGAGTCTAGGATTCCAGGTGTTTCCGTATCTGGACGACTGGCTCCTAACTGCCACCTCCAGGCGTCTACTATTGCAGAACCTAGCAGCCACCATATCACTAGGCACTTCCCTTGGAATCACCTTCAATTGGCCAAAGTCTGTGTTGCTGCCATCTCAGCGCATAAGGTTCATCGGAGTAGAGATAGACTCTAACCAAATGCGGGTCTATCTTCCTACAGAAAGGATACAGACTATACAGGCTCGAGTCCGAGCCATGCTTCTCAAATCCAAAGCCCCAGCCAGGATGGTCCTGCAGCTATTAGGCTCCATGTCGGCCACTGTTCTCCTAGTCCCCTTAGCAAGATTGCATATGAGAATTCTCCAGTGGCTCCTATCGACCCAGTGGTCCTTTCAGGATCTCCCTCTGTCACCTCATACGGATCACGGAAACCTGCAAACGGAACCTTCGCTGGTGGCTGGTGTCCTCCAATCTGGATCAGGGACGACCCTTTGTTCCACCTCCTCCTATGGCCACATTGACGACGGACGCCTCCCAGACGGGGTGGGGGGGGCATTACCTGGGCAGGTCAGTCCAAGGCAATTGGCATTCCGACGAGAGTCTCCTTCACATCAACATTCTAGAAATGAGGGCGGTGCTTCTATCTCTACAAGCCCTCCACGATTACCTCCCTCAAGGCGTAATTGCCATTCAGTCCGACAACATGTCAGTAGTCTGGTATCTGAACAAGCAGGGAGGGACCAGATCCTACCCCCTTTGCAGAGAGGCCATGAGAGTTTGGGAATGGGCAGTGGCGACCAGACGTTTTCTGGTAGCAACTCATATCCCTGGGAGATCCAACGTGATAGCCGACAGACTAAGCAGAACTATTCTCTCTCCTCACGAGTGATCTCTGAACGATGCAGTGGCAACTCAGATCTTCAGAAGATGGGGAACTCCTTGTTGCGACCTTTTCGCAACCCCGCTGCATCCGAAGTGCAGAAAATTCTTCTCTCTCACTCCAGCTCCGGGGGAGATTCCCATGGACGCCTTAGCCCATCGGCTTGCTATACGCCTTCCATCCGGTTCCCCTCCTTCCCAGAGTGATCCAAAAGGCGACTCACTTAGGGAGCAAAATGATTTTAGTTGCCCCTTACTGGCCTCATCAGGTATGGTTTCCCTATCTTCGGAAGTATGCACTGGACGGTCCATGGTTCCTGGATCAGATCCCGGACCTATTAATTCACCAGTCGGGACAACTCCATCAGTCCCTTCACTCTTTGAAGTTAACAGCTTGGCTCCTCCTCTTCCGACTATAGTCAGGAATCATACTTATGACCCGGAAGACGTATCTTATCCTCGGCCCACAAGTCTGCCACTAGGAAATTGTATACTAGCAAATGGAAGAGATTTTCTATTTGGGCTCAACTCCGGGGTCTAGATCCCATCACTGTCCTGGTGTCAGAAGTCCTGAAGTTTCTAACTTCCCTATTCAATCAAGGTTCTTCAGTCTCTACCATCATGGTCCAATTGGCAGCTATTTCCAATTTTCATGAATCTATAAACCCACCTTTGATGAGCAAAAGATTGTGTAAAACCTTCATAAAAGGTGCTGCGCTTTTACGACCTCCGATTTCTCATCCTGCTCCTCCGTGGGATCTCGATGTGGTATTACGTGCCTTAACCTCCTCCCCTTGAACCGGCAGCAACCTGTGATTTGAAATTTCTTTCTTGGAAAACTGCCTTTCTGGTCGCGATTACTTCAGCCAGAAGGGTTTCAGAGCTTCAAGCTCCATCTGTCAAACCACCGCACTGGTTTTTCACAAAGATAGAGTATCCCTCAGGCCTAACCCATCCTTTGTCCCTAAAGTTTGTTCCAGTTTTTGCCTGCAACAGTCATTAGAACTTCCAGTTTTCTTCCCAAAGTACTCAAAGCGGAATACATCTTCCACACATTGGATGTTCACAGGCAATTGCGCTTTTATTTAGATAGGACCCAACAAACACGGAAAACAGATCAATTGTTTGTGTCCTTTTCGGACAATAAATTGGGCAAAGCCGTCACAAAGGTCACTATTGCCAAGTGGATCAGGGACTGTATTAGTCAGGCTTATTCCTCTTCTAATAAAGAGCTTACAACCTCTGTCAAAGCTCACTCTACAAGAGCTATGGCTACTTCAATAGCATTCCATTCTAAGCTTGCCATTAGTGACATTTGTGCTGCGGCTACGTGGTCTTCTCCGCACACCTTCATTTCCCACTACAAATTGGATGTGGCATCTCGGGGGCGAGCTTCATTTGGTTCCACAGTTCTCAGGAGTGTTTTCCAGTGAGCCACCCAGGAATCTGGTGCAAGGGACGCTGTCCCATCAGTACAGAATGTAGGCGAGATAGGATCGCATAACATCTTTTAGTTATGTACTTACCATAACTTTAGATGTTTGGGATCCATCTCGACTACATTCCTAATAACCCACCCTCCTTCCCCCTGCCTTGGAGATCAGAAGAGACCGGACGGTCCGAGTACTATCGTTTCATCTTGAAACATCTGGCAATGTTATATAAACAGTTGTGTGTGTGTGTGCATGAGTGCGGACAAACAAGATCTGGGGAAGTAGTGGTGGTGCATCCTGGGATATAGAATAGCTCAGCCAATAAGAGACTTCGCTCTATAGCATAGTGTGCCGAGTCGGAGCCGAGGATCGGCTCCGAACCCATCAGTACAGAATGTAGGCGAGATGGATCCCAAACATCTAAAGTTATGGTAAGTGCATAACTAAAAGATGTGAGAGTGTTCAATCTCGCCTTTGTTCTTACACATGGGTTCGGAGCCGATCCTCGGCTCCGTGCCGGCCGACTGCAAGCTCTGCATCGAGAAGAAGCTCGAGGACATCTAATACCCACAATCCCCCTCTGCCTTTACCTCAGATCTAGTTTGCCGCTGCTGCATTCGCATCGCTGGAGGCTAGCTCGAGGCTTTTTCAGATAAGATTTTAACTATTTTGGTTAAATTCTCAAAAGAACTTGTTTAAGATCTCTAGTTATTGATAGTTAGTATATGGTGTGTGAGTAGAGCAGAATTCTCGGTACCGTTATCTTAGTTTAACTTGGTTAACTAACTGGTATAGAGTTTTTCGGGGCCTACCACCCCTACTTGGATTGACAATCGGACTTACATTCTACCGGATTTGACATTTTATTACCTGGATTGACTGTTACTGGACTTGACTGTTTGTTTCTCTTTCTTAATTATGTCTGAGAAAATGAAATCTGGCTTCAAACGTTGTCAGTGTGGCCAAAAGATGTCGGTCACTGACAACCACAGTTCCTGTGTCTACTGTCTTGGCCCTCTCCACTTACAAGAGGACTGCTCTATTTGTCACTCTTTTAGTGGGAGGGTCATGACAGATAGGCGCAGGAAACTGATGGATAGAGGATTGTTGAAACCCTCTTTCCAGGAGGCTCTGGATGCTTCAGACCAGGCATCCAAGTCCTCGAAGGAATCGAAGACGTCGGAGCCCAAGTCATCGGCTCCGAGCTCTTTGGGTATAGTTAGATCACCGGTTCCACAGACTTCGGGGCTGAGTGTTCAACTGTTGGCAGTTTCCGAGCCTCGAGTCTTGGAACCGGTGACGGAGCTCCCTCCACCGACTCTGTTGAGGTCGGCTCCGTCTTCGATCCCTTCGACTCGTTCTTCCAGGGCCCTTTCCGACACCGATGTGGACCGTGTGGTGCAGAAATTGATGGAGCATACGGCCCTATCCAAGCTTATATCGGTCTCCTCTCAGTTGATGTCGAGACTTGAAGGCCTGCCACTATCTCCATCTGTTCCTCCTCCGAGACCTGTCCAGTCTTCGGAGACGGAAGAAGCTGAACTGATTATTGTGGAGCCCTCGGTGCCAGAACCGTCCTTTTCTCGGTCGGCACCGTTCACCTCGACTCCATCCGATCCGGTACTGGAGTCTCGGTGCCGAAGATCCATCCTTGGTTCCGGGACAGAGAGTCGGACCGATGTTCGTTCAGACGCCCTCGGGCCTCGCACGGATCGACTCGGTTCCGTCCTCGGGTCGGTGCCTTCGGTTCCTGTTTCGGGATTCTTCCCATTTCTTGAACCGGAGATACCTCGACTCGGGACCCGGGGCCTTCGACCTCATGAGGAAGGTGTTGTCTACACAGACAACCACATCAGCAGGTACAGCTTCTCCTCCCACAAAGGACCGTTATCCTCCTCTGCACCCACGGCCACGCCCAAGCCGGGCACCAGTGTCTCAGCCACCCCTGGAGGGTGCCCCTCTTCCTCGGAGGCTTCTTCGGATGCTCCCACGAAGAAGTCCCTAGGAAAAGACTGTGTAAGAGGAGACACTTGGATTCTCCACAAGAATCCTTGACATCTGATACTGACTTAGATGAGTCAGAAGGGTCCCTAAGTCACCTTCAGAAGATGTCTCCTTTTCTGACATCTTGGAGATCCTAAAACAGAGAGGTGACTGGCAAGCCCTCCCCCCTTCTGAGGATGAGTCAGTTTTGCTGAAGGCATTTGGTGCTCGCCCTTCCTCCTCCTGGGTCACTCCGCCTTGATGAGTTAATGGAGTTGATTGCTCAAGGGCATGGGAGACACCTGACACGGTGGAGCCAGTCCCTAGGAAGCCAAATAAGTACATTACGGCACCACAGGACAAGGCTTACCTCACCAAAGGAGTTCCAGTAGACGCCATGGTGGTGGCAGCGGCCACGAAAAAGGAGATGTCGGAGTCTTCCTCATCTGTCCATCCGCCTAACAAAGATTCTAGGACCATGGACAGATAATGGAAGCGCATTTTCAGTTCAGCGGCTTTCTATGCGTTCCCTGAACTATTTGACTCATTTTACATGTTTGCAGAGGGATCTAGTCAAAGAGTTGGGAGATACCCTCCAGGGTACTACAGATGCTGCTGTTTCAGAGAGAGTTACAGCATCTCAACACCCTTACGTCCATTGTAAACTCGTCCATGAGGCTGATATCCTATGCAGCCGAAGGATCGAGTAGGGCAGCGGCTTCAGCGATTGCTCTTCGTAAGCAATCCTGGATGCGCTTATGTTCGTTTGCGGAAGCCTTCAAGTCTTCCTTTACTAACGCCCCATTTGACGGAGCCACACTTTTTGGCCCTAAAGTATAGGAGACCCTTACCGGTGTGAACAGGAGGGAAAGACTCTGTCTGCTGTCGGAGTCCGTTTTCCACCCCTTCCAGACCGTACCCCAAAGGGCAACGTGGTGGGAAAATGTGGTTTTGAAAACCCCAAGGATCTTTCCCAAACACACAGGGTGATGCCCCCTCTAGAGGCAGAGGGGGGGGCAGAGGTGGAAGACGCCGCCCTGGCGGCAGAAGGGGTCCGCAAAACCAAGGTGACAGGGATAACCTCCCTGGCAAACCTTTTCAGCACTCCTGAGAGGAGGCCCGAATATCCTGCTCTGGAGGCAGTCGGGGGTCGCTTAGCTTTATACCCTCAGGCCTGGCAAAACCTTTCTTCAGACAATTGGGTAAAAAGCATTGTTACCAGAGGTTACAAAATCCCATTTCTATCCACACCCATTCCAAAGAGAAAACTCCCAGATGTACCACCCCATCTGCGAGACCCAGCAGCTACAGAAATTTCAAAGCTGCTAGAAAAAAGAGTCATCCAACCAGTCCCAGCGGACCAAATAGGATTCGGAACTTACTCAAGGTTCTTTTTAGTTCCAAAGAAAACAGGGGACTGGAGGCCGATTCTGGACCTAAGCCATCTCAACACCTTTGTCAAGAAGGAAAAGTTCCGAATGGTCACGCTTCAATCGATCCTTCCATTTTTACGGAAGGACGACTGGATGTGCTCGATAGATCTGAAGGACGCATACTACCACATCAAAATGGCCAGGGCGTCCAGGGATCATTTGCGCTTCCGGCTGGGAGCCAGTCACCATCAGTTTCGAGCCCTGCCCTTTGGTCTGACTACAGCCCCCAGGGTCTTCACCAAATGCATGGCAGTGGTAGCGTCTCATCTGAGACGCCTAGGATTCCAGGTGTTTCCTTATCTGGACGACTGGCTCCTGTCTGCCACCACCAGGCGTCAACTGATACAAGCCAGGGATTACACCCTACAACTTTGTACACACCTTGGCATTTCAGTAAATTTCGAAAAATCTTTGCTACAGCCATCGCAGCATATCTTATTCATAGGAGCGGAATTAGATACGCGTCATTTAGTTCTAAAACTTCCTACAGAAAGAATAGTAGCACTTCAATTCAACATTTCCCTTCTACTGTCGTCCAGAAAGTCACCGCAAAATTGTTCTGAAAGTCTTGGGTCTCATGGCAGCTTCTCTCATTGCGATACCATTGGGAAGACTGCACATGAGAGTGCTACAATGGCTTCTGTTTGCACAATGGTCATTCCAACAACTTCCACTGACTCACGAAATTTTAATAACGAAAACATGCAAATCACACCTAATGTGGTGGTTACAGACTTGCAACCTATCCAGCGAAGACCATTTGTGCTACCCACTGCGTCAGCTTATATAACCACGGACGCTTCCCTGATAGGGTGGGGGGGCATCTTTCAGGGACAGACAGTCCAAGGCGAATGGACCAATCTGGAGTACAATCTGCACATCAATGTTCTGGAGTTGAGGGCAGTGTTTTTGGCGTTGCAACACTTTGCTCCCCTCCTTCCTCCAGGGACCATTGCAGTTCAGACAGACAACATGTCCGTAGTCTGGTTACATAAACAAGCAAGGGGGAACCAGGTCTTACCAACTATGCAGAGAGGCCATGAGAATTTGGCAATGGGCAGAGTCCACCGGTCGCTTTCTGATCGCAACGCACATCCCGGGGTCATCCAACGTCATAGCCGACAGGCTGAGCAGGGCAATACTATTGCCTCACGAGTGGTCCCTCAAACAGTCAGTTGCGAGAAGGATTTTTCGCAAATGGGGCCAGCTTACCTGCGATCTGTTTGCGTCTCCAATGAACGCCAAATGCAGGAGCTACTTTGCCCTATTACTCCCTCCAGGGAAGTCCCCAGGACGCTGGTGCACGATTGTGCCCCGGGTCTCCTTTATGCTTTTCCTCCATTTCCCCTGATTGCAAAGTTTCTACAGAAAGCCAACAACCTTCAGAGGACTATTATTCTCATTGCCCCGTTCTGGCCTCGTCAAATTTGGTTCCCTTTCTATTAAGGTCACCGATTCGGGACTTTGGATGCTGGACCCAGAGCCAGATCTACTGACTCACTCGTCAGGAGTTCCTCACCCATCTCTAGAATCTCTCCATCTAGCAGCTTGGCTGCTCCCTTTCTAGCCAGGTCGGTTCCACTTACATCGGCGGTTCAAGATATTTTAGTAGCTTCTCATAAAGCTTCCACTACTAAGACTTACACCAGTAAGTGGAAACGCTTTTGTCTTTTGGGCGAGTCACATCATTTGGACCCTGTTAGAGCTCTAAACAAGGTTTTAGAGTTCTTGACTGAACTATTTCATGAAGGAGCTTCGCTACTTTAAGAGTACAGTTAGCTGCCATTTCTAACTATCATGTAGAGGAATGTGGTGCCTATTATGGCTCACAGACTTTCTAAAGCCTTTTTAAAAGGTTCTTTTCATATCAGACCACCAGTCAGAAGTCCGACATCACCGTGGAATTTAAACCTGTTGCTCTCTAAATTGATGTTGCCACCCTTTGAACCAGCCTCAAGTTGCACATTGAAATTTTTGTCATGGAAAACTTTATTTTTAGTGGCCATTACATCTGCTAGACGAGTGTCTGAGCTTCAGGCCCTTTCTGTCAAGCATCCTTATTTAATATTTCATTCTGACAGAGTATCCCTACGCACTAATCCATCCTTTCTTCCCAAAGTTTGTTCTTCTAGTAATATCAATCAGTCCATTGAATTACCCACCTTCTTTAAGAACCACTCTAATAAATTGGAGTATATGTTGCACAAACTGGACGTCCATAGACAACTCAGATTTTATTTGGATAGAACAAAAGATCACAGGAAATCTGATCAACTATTTCTAGCTTTTGCTGACAGCAGAAAGGGTCTTGCAGTTACGAAACGAACTCTTTCTAAATGGCTAACTCACTGTATCACATATGTTTATGAAGCCTCTGATCAAACATTATCAACAAAACCCAAAGGACATTCCACCAGATCAGTTTCTACATCTTTGGCTCACGCAGCTCGCTTACCACTAGACACTATTTGTGCGGCTGCTACTTGGGCTAAACCACATACATTTATATCTCATTACAAAGTGGACAGGGTTTCTAGGGATAGGGCAACCTTTGGTTCCTCTGTGCTCAAGAACGTTCTCCCTTGAGTTCCTCAGGATCATGGAGCTAGGGACGCTACCCATGTGTAGAACAGCGAGATTGAACACTCTCACATAAAGAAGTTATGTGCTTACGATAAGATTCGAAGAGGAGTGTTCACACGCCTAGGTTATTACACACACACCCTTCCCACCCATAGGAAGAACGTTCGATTTGCTGCCTGGTCTGGAGTATTCTCCTTCTGCTGTTGCAGTATTAGTGTTACTATCATACCCTTGGTATGTTTGTATATATGTACTTTTATGTATATAGTTTGGCATGTGTGCTTTATGTCTGGTTTGCTTGCAAACTAGATCTGAGGTAAAGGCAGAGGGGGATTGTGGGTATTAGATGTCCTCGAGCTTCTTCTCGATGCAGAGCTTGCAGTCGGCCGGCACGGAGCCGAGGATCGGCTCCGAACCCATGTGTAATAACCAAGGCGAGATGAACACTCCACATGGAACGTTATGGTAAGGACATAACTTCTTTTTATGTGCTTCTCTAGACACAACAATCTGCAATATCTAGAGCTCAAGCTCCCTTAAAGTCTGCAGTTTTATTAAGAGTATGTTGCTGTAAAGGTGTCCTCCAAAGATGAAGAATTTGGCACTCTTTCCTGTTGGTGGAAAAAGTGGACGTAATCATCTTGGATATAAAAATGTTATGTGTAAGACGGTGTAGTGGTGCAGCGGTTGCATTGTTGCCTCACAGCAAGAGGTTCTCTGATTCGATTCTCAGCTGATGTGCCTTTTGTGTGGAGTCTGCATGTCCTTGTGGGTTTCCTCCCACATTACAAAGACGTGTTTAGAGCATTTCTTTTCGGGCCTCCTCTGAAAATTGGCTTTGTTCCAAGTCGGACTTTCCCAGTAAACTAATGCTAAGTAATAAATAAATAAATAAATGTACTTGTCTTGTATGATCTGGAGAATGTCCATCTTTAGCAATTTTATACCCCCTCCTTCTGCTTTAGTGTAGTTAAGTCTAGAGAAATGTTGCTGATTGTATAACAATCTTCTCCAGAACTCTGTTAGGGAATTGTAGGCAAAAGGGGAAGGACTTGTACCCCATGAAAGTTTCAGATGCTAGGCTGACTAAAGGCTTACAGCTTTAGTCCTGTTGGTTGGCAAAGATAGACCTGCTCAACCAGCTATAACATTATGGTAAGTACACAATGAAAATGCATTGACAAAATGGAATAAAAAAAAAAAAAAAGCAACAAAGGGTAAATTGAGGTTAACAGCAGTAAGAAATAGCTTTTTGTAGGGATTTCTAGTGCAGAACTGTGCACATTTAGACAGTACTTAAAATTTTGAAAGTGTTCTGTGCTGACTTATTTGTTTTTGTTATTTAAATATTGATCATAATGCAGGACACACATGCATTATTAATTTCCTTATGGTTGGAAAGTTTTGAGTATATAGAAGTATCCACTGTTAGTCCTCACAGGGCCAGTCCAGGACATGGCTTGTAGAGTAATAAATCCTCTCAGCTGTGTTTAAAGGATCTGTGTGAGGTGGTAGTATAAAGAGATGTCATAACGTTTGCTACATATATTTTTTGAAAGACTCTTGGGAATTCTTGGACCTTCTGAGAAATTACACTTTCACAGGTACAGAAACACTATTAGTTACTGTAAATATAGTATCCCTGTATACTTTTATTGATCAAAGTATGGTGATAGAAGCTGTGAAAAGTTTTTTGAAGGAACACACTAAGCTTGACAATATAATGATAGTCCATTTGCCTTTTACTAGATTTGGTGTTGAAAAAAAACTTTTTCTTATTTGACGGAAGAATATACCGTCAGACCTGTGGGGTTGCTATGGGTGCCAAAGTAGCACCATCTTTTGCTAATTTAGTGTTAAGTTGGTGGGAATTGTCCTTCCTGACCAAACTGGAGAGATTTAAATATGTCTCTTTTTATAGGAAGTTTACTGATGTTTTGTTTTTTGTCTGGAATGGACCTACCGATGAGTTAAGTCTATATCTGAAGTAGGAGATTCATTTGTCTGCAACCTGTGGGTTATGGATCCGATATCGGATCCGAACCGGCATGGTTTTCCAGCCATGGATCCGAGCTCTCAGCTCCTCCCCTCACCCATAATGCCCTGCTCTCCCTACATGACCCCAGATCTAGTTTGCCACGCTGGTGACCAGATTGGTTTTCTTGAGCTCTACAGCTAAGTGCTTTTATTCAGCTTTTCTAGTGCTAAAATTTAACTTTTTTTGACAGTTTTGTGTGAAAGTTTAGGTTCCCCTTTTTGTAGCTAAAGTTGTTTAGTTTTATTAACTTTTTTATATTTAGTTTCCCTCCCCTCGCTGGTAGCATAGTGTGTGTTTGGGCCTGTGTTGTGTGACTAGTTTATTTTTACTTTTAGATTAGTTTAAGCAAAAGCTAGGCTCTTAGGATGTCTGAACAACCTAAGGCTATTTTTTCGAAGTGCTCCGAGTGTGGCCATAAGCTTTCCCCTGCTGATGGCCACACTCTGTAAGCTGCTCGATGCCTTGGGGTTGAGCACCTCACTTCTGGATGTTCCATTTGTGCAGGGTTCAACCCCAGGGCATTGAAGGAGCGGAGGTCTAAGCTGGTCCTGGCGGGACTTTTGCCCCCGGACTCTGCTCCGGCTTCCGCTCCTTCGGGGGGTACCGTGTCTACGGTTCCCTCCTCTCCGGCTCCCCCTCCTCCTCCTGGGACTCAACCTCCCTGTAGTGGTTTGGAGGAGAGGGAAGCTAGAAAGAAGGACCGGAGGGAGAAGCACCATAAGCGGCGGGCCGAGACCTCTGTTTCGGCCCTGCCTGCCAAGCGGGCTTCTCCTCTGGCCTCCTTGTCTGCTGGTTCTCCCCCTCCTCGGCTCCGGTCACCCGTGTGCTTTTCACCGGGACCTGAGGAGGAGACCCGATCTCCGTCGAGGCTATCCAGGAGGCACTCAAGGCCTACCTCGGTAGCCTCGTCGAGATCGACTTGTAGTTTATCGGATGCTGATCTGGACCGGATGATAAGGTTCATCCAGGCCCAGATGCAGATGGGAGTGCTCTTGCCTCCCCCCCCCCCTCTGGGGGGGAGCTCGACCCCTTTCTTTAAACCTATAGCTCCTTCTCCGACCCACTACCCGGGCTCGGAGCAGTTGGAGCAGAGCAGCTTCGGAGCCGGGGGTGGGTCGGCATTGATAGTACTCGGTACTTCGGATCCGACCCTGCCCTCGAGTGCTTCGGATCCGACCTCTCGGAGCCTGGATCCAAGCTTCGGATCCGGGGGGATCAGTGCTCCTTCGGCGCAGTCTGTCGGAGCGCACTGTCCCCTCGGATCCGAGTGCTTCGGCGCCGGCTCCGATCCACTCCTCGGATCCCAGGGGGAGCCGATTATCGGATCCTTTGGTCGAGGTCGGCTCCCCCTCGGCTTTTGATGTAGTGGAGAGGGCCCTGTTGAGGGTTTCCGGACCCCCGGCACTTGCTTCGGCTCCGTACCGCGCTCCATCTGCACTGGGCCAGGCTTCCACCATCCGGCCATTGGGACAGCCCGCTTCTTTGCCCCAAGTTGTTCCTTTGGAACAGGGCACAGTTTGCGAGGAGTCCTCTGACAGCCCCCCGGAGGATGCCCCCCACAAGCATATGTGCAAAAGGAGGCACATAGACTCCTCCGAGTCTCTCACTGAAGACATGGACTTGGAGGAAGGGGAAGGCTCCCCAAGATCACCCCCTGAGGATGTCTCCTTTGGAGACATCATGGAAATGCTCTGTATAAGGGGGGGGGTGGTCTGCCCCCAAGTCTTCCTCGGACGAGTCCGTGTTCTTGGAGGCATTTGAAGCGGGCCCGTCTACCTCTTGGGTGTCCCCTCCTGCCGACCCCCTGGTGGACCTGATTACCACCAGGGCGTGGAAGGAACCGGACACCGTGAAGCCAATCCCAAAAAGGCCCGACCGTATACTTAGACCCCCGGCTGACCGTGCCCATTGGAGTAAGGGGCCTTCGGTAGATGCCATGTTGACGGCGGCAGCCACCAAGAGGGAGCTTGCTCAGGAGAGTCCCTCAGTCCATCCCCCGAGCAAGGAGTCTCGGTTGATGGACTGCTTGGGGAAGCAGATGTTTAGTTCAGCGACCTTCTCAGTAAGGGCGCTGAACTACCTGGCACATGTGATTAGGATGCAGCGCGATCTTATCAAGGAATACGCTGCATCCTCCCCAGAGTCCATGTCGGAGGAGGACAAAGTGTTGCACTCCACCCGTATGGCCACTCTCAGGTCCGTCACTAATACCTCTATGCGGTTACTGTCCCATGCTACGGAAGGTGCCGCTAGAGCCGCAGGGGCAGGCCTAGTTACCAGACGTCAGGCCTGGCTCTGTCATTGCGATTTCATGGAGCCCTTCAAGGCGTCATTTGCGAACACCCCCTTCGATGGTTCTGCCCTCTTTGGCAAAACTGTTCGTGATACCTTGACCCAGAGCGAAAAGGACGGGAAGACGCTGTCTGCCATCGGAATCCGCTTTTCTGTGCCCCAGAGGTCCTATTCTAGGAACCAAAAGGGTCAGAAGATGTGGTTCCGGAAGTCGCAGCAATCCCAACCCGCTCCGGACAACCAGTCCTTCCGTGGCAGAGGAGGACAGGGAGGACGCCGCCCCATGGGTCAGAGGGGCTCCCAGGAACTTCGGGTCCAGAGAACCCTTCTCTGAACGGCCTGCGCAGCAGCCCTGAAGGGTTGCCCAGCTGCTCCACTCTGGAGGCAGTCGGGGGACGTTTTTCGGAGCACCTAGCGGCATGGGAGTCCATAACATCAGACCGCTGGGTCCTCCAAATCATATCCAGAGGATACCGTATCCCATTTTGTCACATGCCAAAATTGAAGTCCCTCCCCGATGTTCCACCCGGTCAGTGGGAGGCCGCTTTGGCAGAAATTGGCCATCTGCTAAAGAAAAGAGCCATCCAGCCCGTCCCGGGTTCTACTCCAGGTTCTTTTTAGTGCCAAAAAAGACTGGGGATCTAAGACCAATTTTAGACCTTTCACTCTTGAACCTGGCAGTTCCCAAGAAGAAGTTCCGAATGGTTACGTTGCAGTCTATTCTCCCCCTTCTGGGAGAAAATCACTGGATGTGCTCCATAGACCTCAAGGATGCGTACTACCACATACTAATGGACAGGCGCTCCAGGAGGTTTCTCCGCTTCCGGCTGGGAGCCAGTCACTTCCAATTCCGGGTCCTTCCCTTTGGTCTCACCACAGCCCCCAGGGTGTTCACCAAAGTATTAGCAGTGGTAGCGGCCCACCTGAGGCTTCAAGGGGTGCAGGTCTTCCCTTACCTGGACGACTGGCTTCTCACCGCCCCAACAAGGCATCTACTATTATTGGCGCGAGACTCCTTTCTCCATCTAGCTCCCCGTCTGGGCATCACAATAAATACAGAAAAATCCAACCTAGCACCCACGCAGTTCATAGATTTTATAAGTGCCAGGTTAGACACGAGACGGTTAAGAGCCTTCCTCACTGCGGACAGAATTCAGAATCTGCAGCTCCAAGTGCGGGCCATTCTCCACTCCAGCTCAGTTCCGGCGGAGTTGGTCCTGAGGGCTCTAGGGTCCATGGCGGCAGCGATAGCTCTTCTTCCTCCTCTCGCCAGGTTCAATATGCGCATCCTTCAATGGACACTCCTAGTTCAGTGGTCGTATCTTGCTCTTCCCATGCATCATCCCATTGCGATCAGCAAGGCTTGCAAGCGGTCCCTCCTGTGGTGGCTCCACTCTCCGGATCTCCATGGAAGCCGCCCCTTTTGTGCTTCTCCCCCTCTCGCCACGGTGACCACGGACGCCTCCCGCCTTGGGTGGGGGGGGCATTTTGCAGGCCGGACGGTCCAAGGCACGTGGAACGACTCAGAGACCTTACTGCATATCAACGTCCTAGAGATGAGAGCAGTGCTCTTAGCGTTGCTAGCACTTCAGGCCTTTCTTCCCTTGGGAACTATTGCGATTCAGTCGGACAACATGTCTGTCGTCTGGTATATCAACAAGCAAGGAGGAACCAGGTCTTACCCTCTTTATCGAGAAGCCATGAGAGTGTGGGAATGGGCAATCTCCACCAACCGCTTTTTCATAGCAACGCATATTCCGGGTCGGTCCAACATCCTTGCGGACAAACTCAGTCGCACCATTCTCACCCCTTACGAGTGGTCTCTCAATGCTCAGGTAGCGAAACGCATCTTCGCACTGTGGGGAACTCCTTGTTGCGATCTTTTTGCGTCTCCCTCAAACACCAAGTGCGACAGTTTTTTCGCTCTAATACCTCCTCCCGGAGATACCCCAAGAGACGCTCTGGTGCATGCTTGGCCACCCGGTCTTCTTTATGCTTACCCCCCCTTGCCCCTGATGCTTCAAGTCCTTCAGAAAGCCTCTCTGTTGGGGTGCAGAATGATTCTCATTGCCCCATTTTGGCCTCGACAGATCTGGTTCCCTTTCCTAAGGTCTCACTCAGTGAATCCTCCTTGGATTCTAGATCCCATTCCGGATCTGATATCTCACCCATCCCGATCATCAGCCCCGAATCTGGACAACCTGAAGCTGACTGCTTGGCTGCTCCAGTTCCACTCCTCCTGATCAGGACTCCCGGTATTTCGTCTCCTGTTAAGGCTATCCTGGTGGCGGCTCATAAACCATCCACCAGGAAAGTTTACCGCAGCAAGTGGAAACGGTTCTCCTTGTGGGCGGAGCAGCAAGGTCCAAACCCCTTCACAGTTCCCCTTCCTCTGGTGCTTGACTTCTTAACCACTCTTTAATGATGGTGCCAGCAGTTCCACCGTCAAAGTGCAACTTGCGGCAATTTCTCATTATCATATTGGTCACAACTCCAGTCCACTGATGTCTGCCAAATTGTGTAAGATTTTTCTAAAAGGTACTTTTCTTCTCAGGCCCCCTGTAAAGCAAGTGGTTCCCCCTTGGGACCTTTCATTGGTCCTTCAGGCCTTGACCGCTCCCCCCTTCGAACCTGCGGCGACGGTAGATCTGAAATTTTTATCTTTCAAGACGGCCTTTTTAGTAGCCATTACCTCGGCCAAGAGAGTTTCAGAACTTCAAGCCTTATCAGCCAAGCCTCCTTACTTGGTCTTTCATCCGGACCGTGTATACCTCGGGACCAACCCGTCCTTTCTTCCTAAGGTAGCTTCTGAAGCAAATATTAATCAATCCATTAACCTACCTGTTTTCTTTCCTAAATATCAAAACAGGGGTGAATACAAGCTTCATTCCTTAGATGTTCACAGGTAACTTAGATTTTATCTAAACAGGACAGCTGGTCATAGGCAATCCGACCAGTTGTTTATTTCCCTTGCTAAATTTAATTTGGGCAAGCCAATTTTCAAAGTCTCATTATCACGCTGGATCTTGCGGTGCATCTTATTGGCTTATCAAGTTTCTGGAAGGCCCGCACCGGAGGGAGTACATGCCCATTCAACCCGGTCAGTTTCTACCTCTGCGGCCTTTAAGGCCAGGATTCCTCTGGATGATATTTGTTCAGCAGCCACTTGGGCTTCATCTCATACCTTTATTTCCCACTACAAGTTGGATATTACATCTAGGGGTAGAGCATCCTTTGGCTCCGCGGTGCTCCGGAATATCCTTCCATGATGGCCGCCCAAGATTCAGGTAGCTGGGGACTCTGTCCCACAGGTTGCAGACAAATGAATCTCCTACTTCAGATTTAGAAGTTATGTACTCACCATAACGTTCCATCTGAGTAGGTGTATTCATTTGTCTGCAACCATCCCACCCTCCTATCCCCCTGGCCTTTTTCAGTTTCCTGCATATTATGTGTTACCCCTTTCAGGGTATTTTTATTGTTGGCAAACTCTATCTGAGGTCATGTAGGGAGAGCAGGGCATTATGGGTGAGGGGAGGAGCTGAGAGCTCTGATCCATGGCTGGAAAACCATGCCGGTTCGGATCCGATATCGGATCCATAACCCACAGGTTGCAGACAAATGAATACACCTACTCAGATGGAACGTTATGGTGAGTACATAACTTCTAATTTTGGATGATATGAACAGACTTAGGATGGGACTGAAATTCACTTTAAGTGAAGTTGGCACGAATGTGCACTTGTACTTGAATTTGAATAGAAATGTTAATCCTGAAGAAAAAAGATTCGCCAGTACAGTGTTTAGAAAGGACATCTGTACTACCAATTTCCTTCATTTTGAGAGTGGTCATCCTTTATTCATGAAGCTGAACTTGGTCAGAGGATAAATTATTTGTCTCAGTAGATTAATTTCAGACAACGAAAATTTCATTTGTGAGGCAAACAAACTTATTTCCATGTTTATCCATAGAGGGTATCCATATGAAAAACTGTGGAAAATTTTCGAGCAGATTATATTGGTTAGGATGGACAAGTTCCTACCAATTTTAACTAGTGGGTTTATAACTAATAGTGGAAAAGGAAAAGAAATGGATTGTGCCCTTCCTGTTTCAGTTAGTATTGACTGTCACAGTATTAAACAGGTAATTCCCAACAACTGGAAAGTTATTTTGGGAAGCAGAGACTTGGCTAGAGTACTAGGGGACCTTTCCACACTTCATTTATAAAAAGGTTGCAAGTCTAAAGTCTATTTTAGAAATGGGAGAACACAAAAGTGTTAAGAGGAACCACTGGCACCTACCCATGTTATAACTGCAAACAATGCAGGTTCTTTGATTCATCAAAAAGTATTTTTTTCCATGCATTAATAAAATGGTGGTCAGTAAAGGCAGATACAACTGCAAAAGTATTGGGGTGGTATATTTGACTATGTGCTCCACCTGTCATAATTTTTATGTGGAGGCAACAGCAAGAGCACTTTATAAAAGGATTTATGAACATAATTTGACTATTAGAAATAGACACTAACAATGCTTTAGCCAAACATGCTCTGGGGTGCTCTAACTTCAAGAAATTTGTATGTTTTTGTGTTAGATTAAATAGATTTGACTCCATTTGTTACAGAATTCAACAATGTCTTGGAAAACAAGGAGCTCAGGTGGCAGGTTTTCCTTAGGGCAGATCATATTCCTGGTCTAAATGAGACCTTAAATGTTAAACTGTTTAATAGTGTAGTCTGTTATTTAAGACATTTATTTGACAAACATGTTTATAGTAGACACACATTTGTATGTGCTATATGTTTTTTGTACATATGTCAAGTGTTATATTACACATTTTATATTTTTGCCTTTTAAGAAAATGGTATGTATTAATTTATAATTAGATGAGTGGACATTTGATTGGTTTATTTATTAATCAGATTTTGTATTTAAACCTACTGGTCAGTTCTAAAAGAAGTTAGTTGTGATTAAAACAAAAGAAAGTGCTTAACTTTTTATCTGTGTGGACAGTCGTTATTTTGTCTTTTTTTCACATTTTTTTCTGAACTTTTGCTACATAGTTGGTGATCACACTTTTTGCTGAAAAAGGAGAGTGAACTAATTGACCTTTACTTGAACCTGATATAGAACCAGCCTAAAAAGGGATTTTGGGAAATGTAATAGTTTGGTCAGGGGATTTACAGGCATGCTGATTTCAAAACGGCTTGGTCACCAAACACTGCAGTATTTTGCCTACAAAAAGCCATTTAGTAGTGTACAGACCTAACCAATGGGAATGGGAAGTAGGTTGTAAAATACTATCAGAGTAGGGTTGCTTACAGGATCGGAGTTTGATGTATATTCATGTAGGCCTGCTGGAATGTGCTTCACAGCTAGTACTCTGTTCTCTTCTGGTATCATGTTTCAGGTCCCCCACCCCCAACACACACACACCACCTGGTGTCCCCATCCTGGACTTCATACACCATCCATATGACTTTTTTTTTTACTTAGTTTTTTTGCTCTGTATTCATTCAGCATGTTTTAAAGAAACCATTTGTTTACTACAAACAAACCACTACTGGAGAAGTGCCCTTGCTAGAGAGGAGCCCACCTAGTTGGCCTGTACCCAAAGCCAGCTATGGGTTATGGAAGATTGAATTTCAGTCAGTAGATAGTGCTGTCTTTAGAATCTCATGTGGCCAAAGTATTTGGGTCGTGTTCCTGGGCCTGCTACTCTCTACTTGTTGTAATGCTGCTTGCATTAGTGTATGATTTTCTATTCCCTCCCTTCTGGACAACAGTGTAGCGCTAGCACCAGGACTAAATTCAGTATCGCTTGCATGTAGAAAGAGAGGTACACAGTTGTATGTGCACTGGCAATTTACGTATTTTTGCAATGGTCAGGGAGCACTCACTGATAAGATTGTTAGTTGTTTATCGAATATGTTCCACTTACAAAATAAAAGTAATGCAGGTCACCTAAACCTTGCATTCAGACATGGATACCTTCTCCCTATACTTCTCAACTGTTCAGACTTTTACAGAATATCCAGATTTTTTGCCTCATTTTTAGACTATTCCTCAAAATTTGTGGTTTTCTGGCAAATCACTGAGGATTGAAGTCACTAAATACATGCGAGTTTCAGACTTCATATTCTTCAGTAAATACTGCTATTCTATCAGCGTTAATATTCTATCAGTGTTTAAGTGTATAACAGCAATATTTAAAAAAAAAATGCCCCTAGTTTTAGGCCTTTGTCCCTCAGTGATTTTAGGCTTTGCCCAGATTTTTTGTGCCAAGAGGTTGAGATGTATGCCTCTCCCTCAGACTTCAGAATCTCAATAGCAGACAGTTTTCTGTTACCATTAACTCTGACCTGCAGTGGAAGAAGTTTCTCCAGTCAGCTGCCATGTCTTTAAGTGGTCCGAATGGAGAGATGATAAATCGGCAAGCAAAGGGAGAGTAGCATTGCTAGAATTGCTTTCATCCTCCAGTATTGGTACTTTCGTGAGGTGGACCCAGTTTTTCACAAAATCTCATCAAGACAACACTGATATATAGACTGTATTTCATATAGCATATATCAAGGACAGAAGTAGGTTAAAAAAAAGATGGGTGCACAAGACCAGGATAAAAGTACCCAATCCTGGTGGGTGGACTGGCGCCAGGGCTGGAAAAAAATGACAGTGTAGGATTCTCAAGGCATGGAGACATTGCAACAGTGCGGCTAGGCCAGACGACCCCCTGTTGTCGAAGGAAGTAGTGGTCCACAAAATACTGGTAGGCCATGTTGGTATGAACGACCTGAGACGTACCTCCCTGGACTACATGAAAAGAGACATGGAAGAGCTCTCCAATCTTGTAGCCCAGGCAGGTATGACCCTAGCCCTGAGTAGCATTCTGCCACCACCCAGAATGATGCCGCAGTACAAGGACAAAAATGATTGACTTCAGCAATTGGTTAAGCTTCTGGTGCCATTCTAAAGGGATCAAGCTTCTGGTGCCATTCTAAAGGGATCCAGTATCTGTCTGCCTGGGATGACATGGTTGACGGACCATGATGCTTTGCCAGAGATGGCCTGCACCTGTCACCCCTGGGATTCCGGATACTGTCTAAGGTTCTTGCCGCCCCTATAGTGCCTCTTTTAGGCAAGGTTCAAATGACAAATTCACCACCGTAACAGGAACAGGCAAGCAAAAACTGAGGGTGATGCTACTCAATGCTAGAAGTCTAAATCTCAAAATGCACTCACTCGAGGTACTCCTTAAAATGGAGAACATTGATATCTGTGCAGTGACTGAGACCTGGTTCAAAGCTCCAGAGAGCACCCCTGCACTACCAGGCTATAACTCATACCACACTTTTTGGCCATGTAACCTGGACCGGAACACCAAAGGTGGAGGTGTGTTCATATTCATTAAGGATATCCACACCTCCAGGCTAGTTGCTCAGCATAATGCAGCCGAGGTTATCCAAGTGCAACTAACTCTGGGCAAAACTGCAATCCAAATTGTAGCTTGCTACAGATCACCCACCATGTCCCAGGATTCCCACTCCTCTTTTCTTGATGTACTGGAAAATATTAGGGTTCAACCAAACACCCTAATAATGAGCGATTTCAGCTACCCTACCATTAACTGAGAAAACTACTCATGTACTAACTCCTTCGCTCATCGCTTTCTGTAATTCATAAACTCTAATGCCCTGGATCAACTTATCCACACCCCCACCAGGGGCAACAATATTCTAGATCTAGTCATTATCAATATGAGTGACCGGTGTTCCACACCTGAAGTCAACGCCTTATTGGTCCGATCCGACCATAAGCTAATTACCCTAGATATCCACATCCTGCCTCCACCCCCATTAAGGAAACCATGGTAAAAAAATGTATCCAAACCAACTTCATGCTTCTTAAGACAGAAGTGGTGAACTTCATGACACCCATGCAGATAGAAAATACAGTTAAGACTACTGAATCCTACACAATTGCACTTTATAAGCACTTACATGAGTGCATGGATCGTGCTATCCCAAACAGAACCAAGACGCTATCCTCCAAAAAAAAGGAAGCCAATCTGGTGGTCCTCTGCCATAACCAAACTGTACAATAGAAGGAAGAAACTCTTGCAGAGTAAAATCCCACGAGTGGAGGAGCTGCCTGGTCAGCCTCAGTAAGAAGCTGCAATCCCTGATAAAATCCTCCAAAGCTAGTTACGAAAACAAAATCGCCACTGATTCTAAAGACTACCACAAAGCATTCTATAGCTATGTCAAGAATCTCAGTGGGAACACTCAGATCTGCTCTGAGTTATAGCACAATGGCACTAAATATACAGACCCAACTGATATTGCCAACATCCTGGCATTTAGGTTCAGTGCTAACTTTACCCCCCTCTCACCCCCTAAAGAGCCCATCTATATACTGGAAGAATGCAAAGTTCCTGTAATCACGGCTGCACAGGTAAAAACCACATTCTCCAAAGCCAAGAACACAGCATCCATGGGACCAGACAACATCCCAGGCTGCATTCTACACGAACTACAGAACGAACTGGCACCCCACCTAAGTACCATGTTCAGTCATAGCCTCACCTCAGGCTTTGTGCCTGCTGAATGGCATATAGCAATGGTTATCCCACTCCACAAGGGGGGAGCCGCCACAGACCCTGGGAACTACCGCCCCATTAGCCTGACTAGCCTGGTCTGCAAGGCCATAGAACGTATCATCCTTGAACTTATAAACAAAGACGTTGGTAATCTCCAAACTCTGGATCCCACCCAGTTCGGGTTTGTAAAAGGCAGATCATGTCTCCTAAACCTGATAGACTTCTTTGAAGCAGTCAACAAAGCTGTAGACAAAGGGTAAGGTGGTTCACACAGCCTATCTAGATCTTGCCAAGGCTTTCAACACCATCCCCACCACTCTGGAATTATAGATAAACTCACTAAACTAGGTATAAATACCTATGTCACAAGATGGGTTGCCAACTAGCTCACTGACAGAACCCACAGTGTGAAAGTAGCAGACTCCAAATCCGACTTCAGACCAGTGACAAGTGGAGTACCACAGGGTTCAGTCCTGGGTCCTCTCCTCTTAGCCTGTACTTCAGAGAAGTAGATGCCAAAGACAGAAGGTCTTTGGCTGGCTAAGTTTGCAGATGACTGCAAACTAGGAGCCATAATCGAAACTCCTAACGATGTGGACATCCTACAAAAGGGCCTCACTGAGACAGATGCCTGGTGTCAAAGCCATGGCCTCAAACTCAATGCCAAAAAGTGCATTGGCATCCCCTTTGGTAAAAACTCTGTACCCATGAACTACAGCATGGGTGGTAGTATACTTAACACCGAAAGTGTGATTAGAGACCTTGGGACATAGGTGTACAGTAGTCTCTCCTTTGATAATCACATTGCCACAGTAGTCAGGAAATCCTTCTGCGTGGCACACCTAATCACAAAAGGTTTCTCATCCACAAAAAAAGAGGTCATTGTTCCCCTCTACTCATCACTCATTAGACCCGTTAGAGTACAACGCGTCTTTTGGTATGTACTTCACAAGACCTCTACAACAACTGGAAAGGCCGCAGAAATTCCTCAAAAAGAGGATTACCGGCCTCAAACAGATGCCCTACACATTCTCAAAAAACTTCAGCTTTACTCCGTCGCATATCGCCTACTCAGAGGTGATCTCTGCCTAACATACAAAGCTATGTCAAACCCAGAGCTGTTGGACATGCTCCACTTAAAGAAATCACAATCCCTCCGAGCTACACGACTTAAACCTTGTCACCATAATAAACAGAACATGCCGGAGAGATAGATTCCTGTCCCAGAGACTTCCCATACTCTGGAATAAACTACCTGTCTATATCAAACCAAGCTCCTCATTAGCACTCTAAGAAAAATCTTTATGATTGGATGGGTCATAGGAAATTCACCCTGGGCATCACCTCTGTGGCTCTGCTCGACAGTGGCACAGGAGAATAATTTTCTTGGGTGGCAAAAGCCAGGGTACCTTTTTGGCTGGGCTTGTATAGGCCCTAGGGCCGATAACCTAGTACCTACCTATGAACCAAAAAAGATCCGTAAAGATGACAGTGGACTGTTTAAGAAATTGTATATTTGTTACATTATGCAAGAAAATAAGAATTACCAGACAGAAGAGAAGATTGAGAGAAATTAGAGGAAAGAAAAATACTTGCACAAGAAAAACTGTCAGAAGCTTCAAATAAAAATTTGTATTAATTAATACAACAGATTTATGGAAAACATTACATAGACCAAAAAACCTTGGGCCATTTGAAAAAGAAGCAACCAAGGAAGTGCAAAAATGTAAAGAAGAAAATTTACCGATTTTTGAAAGGTGTAAAAAGAAAGAGCTGATATGGTGCAATATTTATGCGAAGTAGAAAGCTAAATTAATCAAAATAAAAAGCAGCCCAGAAGATATTTGAAAAGAAATGTAGGCAAAGGCATCCAGATGTGGAAAATTTCACGGTACAAAAAAAATAAGATCACAAAGAGGTAACGGAGAACAGAAGATTCATGAAGTAGAAGTTAAAAAATAGAAGTTGAAGTTATAGAATACCTGCAAAATGAATTTAGTGTAGAAAGTCTAAAACCGGTTGTGTCACAGTTTGACAAAGCAACAAGTCTCCCAAATAAGGACAAAAAGGAGAAGCAGGAGACATCTGAAGGAGAAATATGTACATGGGAAAGAAAGATTTAATATGGTGCAATATTTTATGCAAAGGAGAAGACAAAACTAATCAATATAGAAATAACAATACCAAATATATTTAAAGAGAAATACAGGCAAAGGCATTCGGATATGGAAAATTTTAGAATACAAAAAAATAAGAAAACAAAAGTATTAGAGGATTAGTAATGGAGAAGTTAAAGAACTATAAACTGAGGTTATGGATTACCTGCAAAATGAAAGACTTAGTGTAGAAAATCTCTATCACATCAGGGTAGCACAGTGGAGCCCCAAATTAAGGAGAAACCAGTGGAGTGGGAAACATCTGATCATTTGCCATATGAAGCTACTTTGGAGCCTTCCACAGCAAATTGGTATAAAAGTTTAGTTTGAGATGGACAGCAAGTGAAGGAACAGGAAACTGTGGCAGCTCTGATGTAGCCAATAATGCTGTCAATGCTGTGGAGGCCAGTAATTCCCATATTAAAGAGCAACAGATGACATAGGATGAAACTGAGGAGAATGTGGCACAGGAAGATGTTCTGAAACTTTCTGTAGAATCCCCACAAGAAAAGGAGGACAAATAATGTGCCTTTAGAAAATTATCTAAGAGAAGAGTTGCTTGATTTGAGAGATGGACAGACGTATTAAGATCAATGAAAAAAAACACACTGAAGTAGGTCAATAAAACCGAAAAAGTTAGAAGTTTGATAAAACAAATGAACACAGTAATTACAACTATTCATATAAATTCATGCGATATAACAGAAGTAAATAGGATACATTACTGTGCAGCTTAATTTAATAAAAACACAGGGCAGTATGAGAAAGGAAGGGGAGAAATCAAATGCCATCATGGAAGTATCAAAGAGAAAAAACATTAAAGCAATTAAGACACGTATCACTGTTAGTCCATTTAAAAATTTTCAATATTTTGTTTAATATTACATTTTAAGATTATATTGATTGTTGCATTTCATATTTATTGTACACAAATATTTGATAAACATAAACGCTGTCTAACATCTACATCTATATTTTAAGAAATTTCTAAATGGGTTGAAGTACTTTTAAGAAACTCATATTTTGTTTTTTAACTAATTGACTAATTATTTGTTTAATGGCATTTCAAAAGTATTTAAGGGATGACTAGCAACATGCTAATTGTACTCTGATGATGCCCAGCTTGATGGGTGAAAGCGCTTAGTATCGTTTGATTCCTGACTGATGGATTTATGTTTCTTGTTGGTTCTACGTTTCGTGTCTTTTGAATAAATTAAATATTTTACTAAGACCGGGACTCAAGGTTGCCGTTTCTTTTCAGCTTACTAGTATAGAAGAGGGAACAGAACAACAAAAATACTCTGAAAGATAGACGTGATAAAAGCAATGCGTAGTATCAGAGCAGATTGGGATCTCTCATGCACTATTTTAAATTAAAAGTAGCACAGGCAGAAAAGTTCCCCTACCCTGCCCCCATTCCTGCCCACCGCATCAGTTACATCTATTGCTATAGACCACACCCCCAGTACTTCTCACTCTCAATTACCCAATTAAAACTAACCTATCATCCCCATAATACTACTTTACACCACACCCTTATTCAGCAACCAACCTCTGTATTAGTAGTTCTTCCACACACAACCAACCTATGTAATTATTAGTAGTTTTACCACACACACCCATCCCCTTAAGCACATCTAAAAACATATTGCACACCTATCACACCCTGATACCAAAACTAATACCTTACCCACTAACTATCTTCTCACTTCTCTTGCTGCCTATCATTACCTCCTACCACTCACAACTATATATCACCCCCCACCATGGCAGACAGAACCCCTAACTAGTCCCTTAAAACTAAGGAATTTCCCTATATCACCTTGCCAACCTCACCTACTCCTAATTTTATTCCTACCTACATAATAACCCAACCTACAAAATCAATCCTCATTATTCCCTAAAACTAAAATATTTCACAAACTAACCAAACTCTACCTATACCATCTTCAAAAACTCACTTGCTGTGGGGGTATTCACTCTAATCCAGGGCCCAGTATGTCTACTAACTCAAACTTACAACAGACAAATCCCCTTTACCTAAGACCTGCCTCCTTTCTCCTCCTTTTGAACATAAATGCTAGAAGCATACTTAACAAAACCCATGACTTCACGCCCTGCTATCTCTATACAAACCAGAAGTCACTGTACTAACAGAAACATGGCTTAAACCAGAAAACCATAACAATGAAATCACACCTCCTGGATATAGCATTGTATGTAGTGACAGAATTGGGAAAAAGGGGGGAGGCGTAGCAGTACTATTCCAAGATCACCTCAAAATTGAGGAATTAGAGTTCAATTCCAAAGAAGTCAGATTTAGAACTAATTCTTGCAAAATGAAAGCTTAATTCCAACAAACAAACAATTATTGCAGGGGGTTATATCCCACCAAGCAATAACACCACAATACTGAAAAGCCTACTAAACTGCATGTCAACCTCTTTCCCACAAGAAACCATACTATTAGGCAATTTTAATTTTGACTGGGCTGACTGCACCAGCCCAAACCCCCACTACCTACATTAATCTCCACGGGTTCACCCAAATCATATTTGATCCCACTAGAATTGACAAGCCATCCAAACGCCAGTCTTTCCTAGGCTGGATTTTGCTATCTGACCCCAGTCTTGCACAGCAGTCAGGCTGTCTTCTTGAAAGTCTGAGCTACCACCAAGCAACTTACCTAATCAGGCACCGATCCTACCATATTCACCATCCCATCCTCAGAGTAATGTGTAACAAAAAGTCCTTCAGAACTTCTGAATTAATCAATGCACTAAAATGCTGTAATTGGACTCCCCTAAACAAACTAACTCTAGACAAAGCTGTGGAGTACTTCAACTCTACTTTCCTAAAATCTTAAACTATCACGCACCCTCTAGAACCATTAGAATCAAAACTAACTATGCCCCATGGCTAAGTAAAGATTCCTAAACATTAATTTTATTTATTTTTATTTATTTTACATTAATTAACCGGGCTAGTCCAACTGGATATATTTCCATTTTCAGCAGAGGCCTGGGGAGAAAAGCTCCACACATTACAATACAAACAAAACAAACCTGCACAAATGTAGAGAGAAATTATGTTAAAAGTAATCAGAGAGCAATAGTGTAAAAGAAACGCATTGTACTATTTGTGAAACACAAGTACGCAAATGGGACAGGACACTCTTAGCAAGATATCTGTAGTTTACAATACATAAGTTTAGTTCATCACCTAGTTGCATCAAAAATTTGACAGTTACTACTTCCGAGGGGTAAGTAGTATTAACTGGCGAAAGGAGGCAGTATAGAGATAGGAAACAGAGAAAGCAGAATATTAGTCAGGGTAGCAGCGAGGGCATAACCAGTGTGTTTGAGATGTTTTTTGAGCATTTGTTTAGAGGGGAAAGGAGGGGAAGTAAAGTTAGATCTGATGGCAACAGGTTCCAATATTTTCCAGCGGTATTAGAGAACAAGGAATCACCTGCCAAGTTGTTAACTTGCTAATGCTAGCCAGTAGTTTACTAGAAGAGCGTCAGGAATTGAGGTTTGTATAGGGGGTAATAATGTTAGAAAGTATAGGTGTGTTGTTAGGTTGGTAAAATATCCTATGGACATTGGTAAGTTGGGAAAGTATCCAAATGTTTTTAGTTAAAGCCAGTCGAGCTGCTGTAGGTTCTGACAGTAGTGAGTTCTAAATGGATTCCCAGTGGCAAATCTGGTAATATTTGTTATAGGAGTTAGCTAGCTTAGAGGGATTATTATTTTTTTTAGGTTAGTATATATAGGGGAAGCATAAAAAAGAGTTGAGATTAGATGGGAGTGGGCAATTGTAGTTCTGGCTGTTGGTGTTAAGAAGGGATCTGGAGTAGGAAGTTCATTTGTCAGCAACCTGTGGGTCTTGGATCCGATATCGGATCCCAGCCGGCAACTGTTTCAAGCTAATGGATCCGAGCTCCTAGCTCCTCCCTTCACCCATAATCCCCTGCTAACCCTCCATGATCTCAGATCTAGTTTGCCGTGCTTGTGGATAGCTGGATTCCCTTGAGCTCATCAGCTAAATAGTAACCAACTGTGTTTTTCTGTCTAAATTCTCCTTTTTATTTAAAAATAAAAAGTGTGCAAGTGTTAGGTACCCTTTAGTATATTGATTTTAATTAGTTTTGCCCTCCCTTCGCTGGTCGTTAGTGTGTGAGTGTGTGTGGTGTTTTTTTTGGGGGCCTGTGTGTTTGTGTAGTAGTTATCTTCTTTGTAATGGCTGAGGCCCCAAAAGCCATCTTTTCTAAATGTACCGAGTGTGGCCATAAGCTCTCCCGGGCTGATGGCCACACTCGGTGCGTTCAGTGCCTTGGGGTTGAACACCTTACCTCAGGCTGTACCATCTGTGCAGCGTTCAACCCCAGGGCACTGAAAGAGCGGAGGTCGAAGCTGGTCTTAGCGGGACTTTTACCCCCAGACTCTGCTTCGGCCTCCGCTGCTCCAGTGGCTCCACCACAGCCTGTGGTTGCTGCCACTCCTGCCCCCCTTCCTCCTTCCGAGACTCAAACTCCCGCTAAAGTGTCGGAGGACAGGGAGGCCAGGAGGGAGAAGCTGAGGGAGAAGCACCACAAGCGGCAGGCCGAGACCTCCGTTTCGGCCCCGCCAGCTAAGCGGGCTTCTCCCTCCACTGCTTCTAGGTCTCCTCCTCCTCGGCTCTGATCCCCTTGCTTCTCCGCGGGGCCCCGAGGAGGAGGAGACCCGATCTCCATCGAGGTGGCATTCCAGGCCTGCCTCGGTGACCTCTTCGAGATCTACTTTTAGTATGTCCGATGCAGACTTGGACCGGATGATGCGAAGGTTCATCCAGGCCCAGCTGCAGATGGGAGTGCTCTTGCCCCCCCCCCCAGAGGGGGGGGGGCTCGACACCCTTTTTCCATCCTATTGCTCCTTCTCCGACCCGCTATCCGGGTTCGAAGCAGAGTAGCGTTGGAGCCGGGGGTGGGTCGGCGCCGACAGTACTTGGTACTTCGGATCCAACCCTGCCCTCGAGCCTGTTGGATCCGACCTCTCGGAGCCGTGGCCCGAGTTTCGGATCCGGGGATTCAGTGTGCCTTCGGCTCCGTCCAGGTCGGAGCGCACTGGTCCTTCGGATCCGATGGTCTCTGCTCCGGCCCCGATCCCTTCATCGGATCCGAGTGGGAGCCGACTTTCGGATCCAATAGAGAGGGGCTCTCCCTCGGCGGCCGACCCCCTGGTGGACCTCATTACCACCAGGGTGTGGAAGGATCCGGACACCGTGGAGCCAATACCAAAACGCCTGGATAAAATACTTGGCCCCCCCCCTCAGACTGATCACATTGGAGTAAGGGGCCCCCCGTAGATGCAATGTTGACGGCGGCAGCCGCGAAGAGGGAATTGGCTCAGGAGAGCCCCTCAGTCCATCCACAGAGCAAAGAGTCCCATTTGATGGACCGCTTAGGGAAGCGAGTTTTTAGTTCAGCGACCTTCTCAGTAAGGTCTCTGAACTATATGGCACATGTCATCAGGATGCAGCGGGATCTTATCAAAGAATACGCTGCATCCCCCCCTGAGTCCATGTCGGAGGATGACAAGCAATTGTACTCCACCCGAATGGCCACTCTGAGATCAATTTCAAACACCTCTATGCGGCTATTGTCCCACGCCACAGAGGGAGCCGCTAGGGCTAGCGGAGCAGGCCTAGTCATGAGACGTCAGGCCTGGCTACGTCATTGTGACTTTGCAGAGCCCTTTAAAGCGTCCTTTGCGAACTCCCCTTTCGATGGTTCTGCCCTGTTTGGCAAAACAGTTCGCGAGACACTTGTCCAGAGCGAGAAGGACGGGAAGATGTTGTCTGCCGTCAGAGTCCGCTTCTCTGCTCCCCAGCGGTCCTTTTCAAGGAACCAAAAGGGTCAGAAGATGTGGTTCCGAAAATCACAACATTCCCAACTCGCTCCGGGCAACCAGTCCTTCCATGGCAGAGGAGGACAGGGAGGACGCCACCCCAGGGGCAGAGGGGCTCCAAGAAACTTTGGGTCCAGAGAACCTTTCTCTGAACGGCCCGCGCAGCAGCCCTGAGGGGTTACCTGGCTACTCCACTCTGGAGGCAGTCGGGGGCGCTTCTCAAAACACCTAGCGGCATGGGAGTCCATCACGACAGACCGCTGGGTGCTTCGCATTATATCCAGAGGGTACAAAATACCGTTACTCCATGTCCCCAAATCCAAGAACCTCCCCGATGTACCACCCGATCAGAGGGAGGCCGCAGCTGCAGAAATTCAGCAGCTACTAAGAAAAAGAGCCATCCAGCCAGTCCCCCAAGACTAGCTTGGATTAGGGTTCTACTCCAGGTTCTTTTTGGTGCCAAAAAAGACGCGGGACTTGAGACTGATCCTAGACTTTTCCCGCTTGAACCTGTCAGTAACCAAGGAAAAATTCCGAATGGTCACTCTTCAATCTATTTTCCCCCTTTTAAGGAAGAACGATTGGATGTGCTCCATAGACTTCAAGGATGCGTACTACCACATTTTAATGGATAGACGATCCAGGAGGTTCCTTCGCTTCCGGCTGGGGGCCAGTCACTACCAGTTCAGGGTCCTTCCCTTTGGCCTCACCACAGCCCCCAGGGTGTTCACCAAGGTATTAGCAGTGATTGCGGCCCACCTGACACTCCAGGGAATACAGGTCTTTCCGTACCTGGACGACTGGCTCCTGACCGCACCAACAAGGCATCTACTTTGCTGAGCCAGAGACTTCTTTCTCTGTCTAGCCCCACAGTTAGGCATTACTATCAACATCGACAAATCTCTTCTGGCTCCAACGCAGGTCATAGAATTCATAGGTGCCAGAATAGACACTAGAGAGTTGCGAGCCTTCCTAACTCCCGAGAGAATCCGGAACTTACAACTCCATGTCTGGGCTATCCTCCAATCAGAGACTTCACCAGCGGAATTGGTCCTGAGGGCACTAGGCTCCATGGCGGCAGCGATTACGCTCCTTCCATGCGCCCATTTGAACATGCGGGTACTGCAATGGACTATTCTAGTGCAATGGTCTTTTCTATCCCTTCCTCTCCACCATCCCATTGCTATCAGCAAGTCTTGCAGGAGGGCGCTACTATGGTGGCTCCAAGCCTCGAACCTCCATACGGGCCATCCCTTCTGCACCTCTCCCCCTCTCGCCACGGTGACCACGGACGCTTCTCGGGTGGGGGGGGGGGCATTATTTGGGCAGGACAGTCCAAGGCACATGGAACGATACAGAGACCTCCCTGCACATCAACGTTCTGGAGATGAGAGCGGTGCTGTTTGCGTTGCAAGCACTTCAGGATCTCCGCCCCATAGGAACGATTGCAATTCAGTCGGACAACATGTCGGTGGTCTGGTACATCAGCAAACGGGGGGGGGGGCCAGATCTTACCCTCTATGTCGCGAAGCCATGAGAGTGTGGGAATGGGCGATCTCCTCCATCCGCTTTCTGATTGCAACGCACATTCTGGGGAGGACCAACATCCTAGCGGACAAGCTCAGTCACACCCTTCTTAACCCGTACGAGTGGTCTCTCAATCCACTAGTAGCGAAGCAGATATTCGCAACATGGGGGCAACCCTGCTGTGATCTTTTTGCGTCTCCATCAAACACCAAGCAAAATGCGGCAATTTCTTCGCTCTAATGCCCCCTCCAGGGGAAACTCCAAGAGACGCTCTGGTGCATGCTTGGCCACCCGGTGTACTCTATGCCTATCCCCCTCTACCACTAATGCTACAACTCTTACAGAAAGCCTCACGGTTGGGGAGCAGGATGACCCTCTTTGCCCCATTCTGGCCTCGGCAAATTTGGTTCCCTTACCTGTGGTCTCACCTTCTGAATCACCCTTGGATTCTAGATCCCACTCCGGATCTCAACTCCCATCCGTCGAACTTACCGACCCCAAACTTGGACAATCTGAAACTGACAGCTTGGTTGCTCAGTTCCACTCCTAGTTAGGACTCCCGGTATCTCTTCACCAGTCAAAACTATCCTCGTGGCAGCGCATAAGCCCTCCACCAGGAAAGTGTATCGCAGTAAATGAAAACGTTTTTCCATTTGGGCGGAGCATCATGATCTAGATCCCTTTACGGCTCCTCTTCCATCCATATTAGACTTCCTAACTGAATTCTTTCAGGAAGGCGCTAGTTCAACTATCAAAGTGCAATTGGCAGCCATATCACATTACCATGTGGGACATGATACAGGGCCTTGTCGGCCAAATTGTGTAAGACCTTTCTCAAGGGCACCTTTTTACTTAGACCCCCTGTAAAGGAAGCTGTGCCACCCTGGGATCTTACACTAGTTCTTCAAGCCTTGACTGCTCCACCCTTTGAACCCGCTGCTTCAGTAGATCTCAAATTCTTGTCATGGAAAACAGCATTCCTTGTAGCCATCACTTCAGCAAAAAGAGTGTCGGAGCTTCAAGCTCTCTCGTTGAAGCCTCCTTACCTGATCTTTCGCCCAGATAGTGTACCTCAGGATCAATCCCTCTTTTCTTCCCAAAATAGCATCGGAAACCAACATAAATCAATCATTAAATTTACCGGTCTTCTTCCCTAAATATCAGAATAAGGGAGAGTACAAGCTGCACTCATTAGATGTTCGTAGGCAGCTTCGCTTTTACACTCCTAGGACAGCTGGCCATAGACAATCCGACCAGCTGTTCATTTCCTTTGCCAAATTTAACTTGGGGAAAGCTATCTCAAAAGTATCTATCACGCTGGATTTCTCAATGTATCCTATTGGCGTATCAAGCCTCGGGTAGACCCGCACCCGAAGGAGTTCGTGCTCATATCACCCGCTCCATTTCTACCTCTGCAGCCTTCAAGTCTAGAGTTCCATTGGATGATATTTGTTCTGCAGCCACTTGGGCTTCATCTCATACCTTTATTAGCCACTACAAACTAGATGTGCTTTCTAGAGGGAGAGCATCCTTTGGCTCTGCGGTGCTTCGTAATATCCTTCCATGATGGCCACCCAAGGTGCAGGTAGCTGGGGACTCTGTCCCACAGGTTGCTGACAAATGAACTTCCTACTTCAGATTTAGAAGTTATGTACTCACCATAACGTTCCATCTGAGTAGGTAGTTTCATTTGTCTGTAACCATCCCCCCCTCCTTCCCCCTGGCCTTCTTCGGATCTGCTGGTAGTTGGATACCATTTTGTTAGGTATATATTGAGGGGCAAACTCGATCTGAGGTCATGGAGGGTTAGCAGGGGATTATGGGTGAAGGGAGGAGCTAGGAGCTCGGATCCATTAGCTTGAAACAAGTTGCCGGCTCTGATCCGATATCGGATCCAAGACCCACAGGTTGCAGACAAATGAAACTACCTACTCAGATGGAACGTTATGGTGAGTACATAACTTCTAATTTTATTCTATATAGGGAGCACAGTTTTCTATTAATGGTTTTAAGTGTTATTTATATGGTTATCAAAGGTAAGGTTATTGTCAATTGTAATTCCTAACAGTTTGCTGGTAGTGTTGGGGGATTATAAGGGTGCTGTTATTTGATTTGATGGAGAAATTTATAGGGGGGACTTGCTGTTAGGTGCAAAGACTAAGAGCTGTATTTTTTGGCATTCAAAAGGAGGCAATGTTTCAAGAACCATGCCTCAACTATATTAAATACTTTCTGGGTTAGAGATTGTAGTTTGGATGTGGAGTTTTGAGCGTGGAATCATCTGCATGTTATATGCAGGTGGCTTGAGGGATTACTAAATGAAGGTCATTGATGAATAAAGAGAAAAGAAGTGGACCTAGAGTGGAGCCCTGTGGGACTCCAAGGGAGACTGGCAAGTGGGAAGATAGTTTATTCTCCCAGAGGACTGCTTGTTGCCTATTGGTAAGGTAGGACTTGAACCAGAGAACAGCTTTGGTATCTAGAGAAAGGGATTCAAGAGTATTTATGAGCAGGGGGTGGTTTACCATGTCAAAGACTTTTGACAGATGAGTAAAGAGTGCTGATGAGAGGACGTTGTTATTACCGTTTCTATTGATGGAGTCTGTGAAAGATAGGAGAGCTGTGGTGGTACTATGAAAATGGCATAAAGCCATGCTGACAGTTGGCTATAATATTATGTTGTTAAGTGGTTTATTAGTTGATGGTGAATGCATTTTTCCATAACTTTTGCTAAGGGTGATAAGAGAGCTATAGGCCTATAGTTAGAATAATTGGAGTTACCACCTTTATGTAAAGGGATAATGTGGGAGATTTTCCAGATATCAGGAATAATTCCTTCCTTTATGGTTCTGTTTATAAGGATGGATACAGGATAGGCAACTGCTTTAGCTGCTTTTTGCAGGTATTCAGATGGTATTTGGTCAGCAGAGGGGGTACACGGCTTAAGTTTTTGGATGTGAGATAGCGATGGGTTGTATTTGGAATGTTGGGAGAGCATCAGGTAAAGAGGTAGGGAGATTAGAGTTGTCCATGGAAAGTTGACAAGCTAGAGATTTTATGGTGTCTGTGAAGAAGGTATTGAAGGCCTTGGCAGTTTGGGTGGTTTTATCAGCCCCTAGAGGGGGATGGTGTGCTAGAGTGACCTGGGTGTAGGAGTCTAAGGTTGACCAGAACTTTTGTGGATCGTTATGGTGAGATTGCTGTAGTTTACAATAGTAGTTTTTTTTGTCAGTGAGTATTGCTTTTTTTGTAATATTTCTAAACTGTCTATAGGTTTGTTGCACAGAGATAGTTCTGGGTGCTCTCTGCTTAGCCCAAGATTTATTCCCAAGTAATATCCGTTGTCTAGTTTCTTTTGAAAGCCAGGGGGCCAGTTTAGACTTCATTCTAATGGACCGTTTAGGTGCATGCTTATTGAGGATAGTTAAGAATTTAGAGTTGAAATGTTCAACAGTCTCCTCAAGAGGGAGAATTTTTAGTGGGTTCCAGTTACAGGCGCTAAGTTCATTTTGGAATAATACAGGGTTAAAGTGTTTGTTGATTCGTGAGATCCTATATGTGGGGGTGTTAAGGATGTCATTCTTTTGTCTTATAATGTAAGTTATAACTGAGTATGATCACTTATGTCATCAGGTAGAGTTCCTATCTTGTAAATTTGTTATTGTTTATTAGTAACTATCCAGTCTAAGATGCTCTCTTTTTTTGTCTGGTTTGTTAAGTCTAGTAGTGATGATTGTTTGACCAAAGCCATGAAGATTAATATGTGATGAAGGATTCTCTGTATTAACACATTTCCAGTCAGTATTGAAGTCTTCTAGTATAATTGTTTCTTGAGGGTAAGTAGTGGATATACAGCTAAGAATATCCTCTATTGTAGTACTATTACATGGAGGTAAGTAGATACAGATGATGTATAGGGCTTTGCTAGGATTGAGTTGAAGTCGGGAGATAAGGACTTCGGCCTTACTATCTTGAGGTGGGCTATAAGGTATAGAGGAGATCTGTAGCCTGGATTTAAACAGTGCTACTCCCCCACCCCTATGTTTTATGCGGTTGAGGCTCAAGATATTGTAACCTGGGGGGATTATTTCATTGTCCTTCGTTCCTGGTTTTAACAAGGTTTCTGTGAGACAGAAGATATCAAAGGAATGTAAATCAAGGAGGGTGTGGAGATGGGCAGTTTTGTTAATACTGCAGATATTGAGATGGCCTATAAGTAAAGAGAGAGACTGGTTTGGGTTGTTGGGGTGGAGGGAGTGGTATAAGAAGTAGTTAATGTGGAGCCAGCTGGGCCTGGGTGGATGTCACTGTCTTTTAAGGTGGGTGTTTTTAGGCCAGAAACTTGGTAATTAATGAAACTGGCTAGATATTTTAGCTTCCTTACAGTGGCATTATTGAATTTGATATGTGTGAGTCGGTGGTACTTTGTTAGTGAGTAGCAGGGAGTGGATGTGGTATTTATTTGGAAATGTGTTTGTTTAGGAGAGTAGTTGAAGTGGTAATAATTCAACTCTTCAAAGGAGGTGAGGAGGTAGGCAGTGGTGAGGACAGGTATGAGAGTAACTAAGAGTATTAACTTTGTTATGATAGTTTTTGTTGTTATAGACATGTTAAGATTATTTATACTACTACATCAGGGCCTGGGCTAGGATACGACAGAAAGATGTATAGGTTTTGAAGAGTCCTGTGAGAGGAAGAAATTGGTAGAGGTAAATGAAATAAGGTAAAGTACTTTAAGAGGAGGTACTGGATAAAGAGGGTAAGGAGAAAGTTAGAAAGGATGGGTGTGGCTAAATTATATAGATTGGTTGAAGCTTTTGGATAGGAAGAATAGGAGAGAGAGGGTGTGGTTAATGAAGTTTAAGTTTAGGGTCCCTGGGGGTGGGTGGGAATTTGGGATAGGGGAGCGGAGTGAGCCCGCAGGGCGAATGGAGCGGGTAGAGCAGGTAAAGGAAGATTCTGCAGAGCCAATCAGTGAGCAGCAGTTTCCTGATAGACTCCGAGTAGTTACACGTAAGAGGAGTGAGATAATGTAGCTGTGAGGTGGTAAAGGATAGCAGAGTGGGGAAAAAGAGAACAATATAGCTAGAAGGTGGAAAAAGAGAACAGTATAGCCAGAAGGTGGGAAAAGAAAAAGTAAGAGCAGTGTATTACAGCGGGAAGATTACAAAGTAGTCAGGAATGAAGTAGGGAAAACATACCGAGATGAAATATGGGGAGATGGAGTAAGAGATATAACCCAAGGCTAGATTAGGTTGCCACCTAGTGGGCAGAGAGTAAAGTACAAGAGGAGGTATCAGTAATGAAGATAGCTGGTAGAGGTGGCTCAGACAGAAGATTCAAAGGAGGGAGATAGTTGCTTTAGGGGTAGAGAGGGGTATGGCTGCTGGCTTCCTGGCTCAGTGTAATTACATTCAATACTAGATATATTTCTAACACTTGATTCAGCTTAACAGTAGGTCTAGGGTAGACTTTATTCCCTTTAGTAGCTGGGAGACTGTACTGGGGTGGCAGGTTTCTTTGGCCAGGCATTGGAATGGCTGAAAACAAAAGAAAGGGGTCTTAATGACCAGTCAGGTCCCTTAGTTCAGGATAGGAGGTAGAGAGTTTCTTATTCCCTTTGGTAGCTGGGAGACTGTACTGAGGTGGCAGGTTTCTTTGGCCAGGTGTTGGAATGACTGAAAACAAAAGAAAGGGGTCCTTAATGATCAGGCAGGTCCCTTAGTACAGGATAGAAGGTAGAGAGCTTATTTATCAGTTACTTCCTGGTTGTTGGCCAACTATGGCTATTATTTTGTAGAAGTTTGTTTTTCGGTAATGTTCGCATTCGATGTTTACCATTCGCATTTTTTTTTTAATTTCAGTAGCCGAGCATGGACCTGGTTTCACATAACTCCCAAGGGACAAAGCCTGGCTACAGTTTCACAAAAACAAAACCACCACCTTGAGAACATTGTCAAGAACTCCGGAACAAAGCCAAAAAACAAATCAAACTTGACCAATCTAATTACTACAAATCCATGCAAGAAAAATATGCTCATAACCCACATAAATTTTGGGCCACAATAAACACTCCCACCCAATTTAATATTTTTTTTACAGAAACGGTCCAAACCCTAGCCAACACCCAAAATAGTACTGTTACCCCCAGTTCAATAGACATCCAAACCCACAAAACTACCCCTCCAGCTTTTCCCTGCACTCAGTCTCTACAAAAGCAATTGCTAAACTCCTCAAAAAACGTAAACCAACCACACTGGCAGCTGATAATCTGCCAGCAGACTTCTTCAGATGACTTCTCAAGCAACAACCTACGTAGTGTCCATCCTAATAAATAGGTCAATATCAGAATGTAAAGTACCTCACTCATGGAAAATATCACATATTATACCACTGCACAAATGAAGTAAATCCCTTGAGCTAACCAACTATTGTCCCATCGCTATTCTATCAAAAATATTGGAAAGAGTTGTTCATTCTCAACTCACGCAGTTCCTTCTACAAAATGACCTATGACCTACTATCTGAATCTCAGCACGGCTTTAGACCTTTCCCATAGCACCACCACAGCACTACTCTTTCACTAACACTGTCAATCATCATAGAAACATATTTTTATCCTCTATATTCTTAAGACTTATCCAAAGCCATACTATACTCTTGGAGACTCTTATCTACCCTTAACATAAGCTCCTCTACCATATCATAGTTCAGTAACTATTTATCAGACAGTCAACAAGCTGTCCTATGGCAAGGCCTACTGTCCCCGCTACTACCAGTAGCCATAGGTGTCCCTCAAGGGTCTATCCCTCGGTCCTTTGCTGTTCTCACTTTTACTAATCAGACTCAGAATCAGCCCCACCCTTGTACTCAGTAGTGCAATATGCAGATGACACCATTATATGTACGGCCCCCACCCTAAAGGAGCTTCAAACCATAACTCAGAACAACTTTACCCTTGCAGAATCATGGTTCACTATCATCAAACTTATTCTTAATCCCAAAAAGACAAAACTCATTCTCTTCAGTCGTGAAAAATCTCACACTGTAAACAACAACTTTACCATTGCATCTAAAGACATCATAAAGATCAACCCAACCACACACAGTAAACTCCTAGGTGTTGAAATTGATATGAAATTCGACATACACGTAGCCCAAACTATAAAGAAAGTTAACAAAAAACAAGGTCTCCTTTTATAGGAACAAAGTCACCACACATACCAAAGCCACTATTGCAAGGACTCGCCTCCTATCTATTCTCCTTTATGCCTCCCTTATCTTTACCAATCTTTGCCACAGCGAACTAAACAAAATGAAATCTTGTTGCAACAAGATTGCCAAGTTCGCCACAGATGCCACTCATAGATCCCATCACTGCCTTGCCCTCAAGCAACTAAATTGGGTTGAGTTACCTCAGCTACTTTTACTCAACCAACTCTTAATAGCTCACAAGCTCTACTACCTTCCAGAATAAAAACAGCCCTTCTGCACTTAATTCATCACTATACCACCACTAGAGCCTTAAGATCCAATAGCCTATCTTGACCTCGCCAAGGCTTTTGGCACCATCCCCCATTCTGGAATTATAGCTAAATTCACTAAACCAGGTATAAATCCCTACATCACAAGATGGGTTGCCAACTGGCTCATTGACAGAACCCACACTGTAAAAGTTGCAGACTCCAAATCTGACCTCAAAGCAGTGACCAGTAGAGTACCACAGGGTTCCGTCCTGGGACCTCTCCTGTTTGGTATCTACTTCTCTGGAGTATAGGCTAACACAGAAGTTCTCTGGCTAACGAAGTTCACAGATGACTGCAAACTAGGATCCATAGTCAAGTCCCCAAATGATGTGGGCATCCTACAGAAGGGCCTCACTGAGACAGATGCCTGGTGTCAGAGCCATGTCCTCGAGCTCAGTGCCAAAAAGTGCAGTGTCATCCCCTTTGGTAAAAACTCTGTACCCATGAACTACCACATAGGCAGCAATCTACGTAACACTGAATGTGTGATGAGAGACCTTAGGACCCAGGTGGACAGTAGTCTCTCCTTTTGATAGTCACATCACCACAATAGTCAGGAAGTCCTTCTACGTGACACATCTCATCATAAAAGGGTTCTCATCCAGGAGAAAAAGAGGTCATTGTTCCCCTCTACTCGACACTCATTAGACCCATTATAGAGTACAACGCCCCTTTTGGAATGTACCTCACAAGACATCTGCAGCAGCTGGAAAGGCCACAGAAGTACCTCACAAAGAGGATTATTGGCCTCAAACAAATGCCCTACACTGACCGCCTCAAATAACTCCAACTTTACTCCGTAGCATGTCACCTACTCTGAGGTAATCTCTGCCTAACATATAAAGCTATGTCAAACCCAGAGCTGTTGGACATGCTACACCTAAAGAAATCCCAGTCCCTCTGAGCTACACGCTCTAGGGACTTAAGCCTTGTCACTACAATAAACAGGACACGCTGGAGGGATATATTCCTGTCCCAGAGACTTCCTATACTCTGGAACAAGCTACCCATCTATGTCAAGCAAAGTTCTTCATTAGCACTCAAGAAAAATCTTGAGTGGATGAGGAGATGGGAAATACACCCCGAGGATCACTTCTGTGTCTCTGCCTGACAGTGGCACAGGAAGATAACTATCTTGGGTGGCATAAGCCATGGAACCTTGTTGACTAGGCTTATATAGGCCCTTGGGCCGATAGCCTAGTAACTACCTATGAATCAAAATCTAATCAGTGTTATCAAACATAAAAATGAAGCTGGGAAATCTCTCTCTGCCTGCTCCATTGCCAACATCTGGAACTCACTCCCAATTCAGTTAATTTCTATCACCTCCCATCTCCAATTTAAAAAACTCCTCAAAACCCATTACTTAAATAACTGGCTTTGCTCATGCTACTCCCCAGGTTATTACTCTGCACTGTTGCTAGGAATCTATCATGATCTTACTCTTCCAATGAGAAGTCCTTTACAGTGCCAGTAGACCTGTTTAACTAATGAAAAGTTCTGAACAGAAAGAGCAACCTTCTAATTTAAAAAAATAAATAAATAAATAAATAAATAAAAGGTAACTCAAGGATGTCCTTCAAGAATGCAACTGCAGTCATAACATATGGGTTGTCCTGCCTCAGGCAGCCCTCGGTCGGACGGATTCCAAAGTCTGGGTCCGACGTCGGCTGATGTCGCATTTCTCTCCGTCAGAGAGGCAGGAGTACATAAGCATCAGCCGACGCCATCATCTTCAGTCTTTCTTGCCGCGCGGTGCCCAAAGCAGAAGCAGTTCGCAAGTGCCGGTCGGTCAGCTCCTGTATTCTTCGATCCGAAGTCATCAAAAAAGCTAAGTACCCCGTTGGGGACCTTTTCTTGCCTCAGCCGATGTCAGAAATTACTGAAAAAGTTAATTGTTTGTCTTGTGGTAAACAAATACCTCATAAGGATTTCCATTCTCACTGCCTTCCTTGCCTTGGCCCAGACCACGACGTCTCAGCCTGTGCCCCCTGTGCTCGCTTCAATAAGCGCACTCTCAGGCGCCGGGCGAAGTTCGCTGAAGACTTTTTCGGCGAAAAATTAGATTACAAGATGCCGTCGGAATTAACGACATCGCAGACTCCTAAAAAACGTAAAGACCGGGATCGACATCCTCGGCCCGCGTCTTCCACCGACACCACGCCAAAACCTACTGCAAGTGCCCCGGTTCTCTGAGGCGGTTATTCCACCGTTCCGAACCGAAGACACCGCATTACCGATACCTCCGATACCGGAGACCACACTGACGCCAGTTATTGATTTTCCTCCGGATACTGAAACCGAGGAAATGCCCGAGACCATTGCTGTGGAGAAGGTCACTCCTGCACGTGGAGCTGCTAGGCCTCCCATGTCCATGTCTATCAAGGCCTACACACGTGCTAAGGCAGCCAGCAAGACCAAGCACCTTACTGCAAAAGCCTTACCTCAGCCTACTCCTGAAACACAAATCATGACTGTGGCAGCAGACTTAATCTCCATGATCAGAGGTTCCCAGGCCCATCCTGAGAGAGGATCCCAGCCTCCTCCTGATAAGAGGCCCAGGGTTGAGCCCACTGACCCTCTCCCTTCAGATGAAGATTCTGTGGCCTCTGGCCACTCTGATAGCCAGGAAGAGCCTTTCCAGACCTACGAGGACTCAGATGCAGAGGACTCCATCCCCTCGGCCTCCCCTCCTGAGGATATTTCTTTTGGGGAAGTTCTGCATTCCATGAGGGAACATTTTAAGTGGCAAGGCCAGGAATTTTCTGATTCCAGGAAGCGCCTTCGTACCTTCCTTAAAAAGCCCCAGCATAGGCCCTTAGCTATACCTCCTGTGCTTGATGTTTTGGATGATTTATACTCTGACTCCAGTGTTACCCCTGATACTCTCCCTCCTGCTCCTGCCAAGCCGGACAGATACTATAGAGTTCCTGAAACACATTCTCATTTCTTTAGGGCCCATGCTGTTGATTTAGAAACTATTTCACAGGGGCCGAAAGGGGTTTCAGCTACCACCTCCAAAAATCCTCTGCCTTCCAACAGGGAAGCTAGGTCATTAGAGAGATGGGGGAAGAAGGTTTACACCTCCACTACTTTATCTATGAGAGCTTTCAATTGTCTCTTTCATATGTTTCAATATCAGGATTTCCTGTTAGATGATTTACAGAAAACTTTGGCCTCTCCTGATCCTTTAGATAGGAAGTCTGTCTTTGCAGGAGGCTGTACACAACTCTCAGCAAGTTAGCAATCACTTCCTTCAGTGCAGATATGATGCATTGGAAGCTTCATGTAGGGCAGCTATGACAGGGGCGGTCATTCGTAGACATGCATGGTTAAAAGAACAACCTCTACCAGATCATGTTAAGGCAAAACTTCTTGATGCACCCTTGGAAAAGAACAAGCTTTTTGGTGCTAATGCTAAAGATGTATTAAAGACCATTGAGGAAAAATCCAAGTCAGTGCAGACAGTCAAAGATTTCCTCCAGGTTCAGCCACCCAGATTCAGCAGGAATTGGCCTTCAGAAAACTGGTCCTTTCCTAATACTGAAAGATTTCAAAGGGGCAAAAGCAGGCATGGCCGTGGAAGAGGACAATACAGAGGTTCCTACAGGGGACGACAATGGCAACCAGAAAACCAAAGAAGTGACACAGGGGCTTCTCCTGCCCCACAGGGACAATCCCAATGACTTTCCTCTATTTCCGCTAACCAAAGAGCAAACAGAAGCTCCGTTGGGCGGAAAATTATCTCTGTTTTCAGACAATTGGCACAGACTGACAAAGGACAAATGGATTTTGGACATTATAGACCAAGGCTACAGGTTCCACTTTCATACCTTACCAAGGAAACGAGGCATGCCAAACCTACCACAAAACCAGAGGGCAGAGGCTATCTGCTCGCTCAAATCAATGCAATAGAAAAAGTTCCACAACAAGAACAAGGCCAGGGGTTTTACTCAAGACTGTTCCTTGTTCCAAGAAAAGAAACACAATGGAGACCAATACTGGATTTGTCCGCATTAAACACCTTTCTCATTGTACCAAAGTTCAAAATGCTGACCTTACAGCAACTCCTTCCCATGCTGGGCAAGGGGTCTTGGCTGATTACTCTGGACCTCAAGGAGGCATACCTGCATGTCCCTATCACACAGCTGCAGAAGATACCTCAGATTTCTTGCAGGGCCAGAGCATTATCAATTCTCAGCATTGCCATTTGGCTCATCTACTGCGCCCAGAGTGTTTACAAAATGCCTGGCTTCAGTAATTGCTCATTGCAGGCTCCAGGGGATCCAAATTTACCCGTACCTGGACGACTGCCTCATACAAGCGGACGACAAACTGATTTTGACAAAAAACTTGGATTTTGTCATTCAATTGCTACAAGCTCTGGGATACAGTCAACTTTCAAAAGTCAAGACTGCAGCCATCCCAGCAAATTACTTTTAGGAGCCAATCTAGACACAACCTCTCAAATGGCTTACCTGACAGAAGACAAGCAAAAGAAGTTAACTCATTGTTTCAAAGGTTTGGCAAAGCTCACCCAGATGACTGCAAGGAGATTCCTACAGGCCCTGGGTTACATGGCATCATGCATTCTCCTGGTTCCTTTAGCAAGACTACACATGAGGAAGCTTCAATGGTACCTAAAAAGTTTATGGTCTCAACACAGCAACAACCTAGAGACAACCATACTGCTCATTCCATGCCTACAAAAAGAGTTTCTATGGTGGGCCTCTGTAAGCCAGGCAAACACAGGTATGTCATTCAAAAAACCACAAATAAACAATGACCACAGACGCCTCAGACCTTGGATGGGGGGCGCACATGGAGGGCAGATGTATTCAAGGACAATGGTCTCCAAAGGAAACACATCTGCATATCACCCAAAAAGAAATGCTGGCAGTCATGCATGCCATAGAGGCCTTTCGACAACAACTTCAGCAAGGCCACCTGCTAATACGGACAGACAACACCACTGTCATGTGGTACATAAACAAGCAGGGGGGCACCCATTCTTACCCCCTTTGCAGACTGAGAATGAATCTTTGGGAAAAATCACTAAGCTTAAACGTACAGTTGCAATCCCAGTTTGTTCCAGGCAAAGACAATGTGCTGGCGGACAGCCTAAGCAGGAATTTCCAAGACCCCCACGAGTGGAGGTTACATCCAGAAATCTTCATAAGGCTCACCTCGACATGGGGCAGGCCAGAAGTAGACCTATTTGCCTCCCATCTCAATCATCAGCTACAAAAGTTCTGTTCAAGGACAAATCATCCACAAGCATGGAAAACAGATGCTCTCTCATTCAACTGGAACTTCCTAAAGATTTATGCATTCCCACCTCTGCCACTGATGACCACAGTTCTAAAGATCAAAGCAGAGAAGCCAAAAGGGATCCTAATAGCTCCAGACTGGCCAAGACAACACTGGTATCCACTACTACGGAGCATATGCCACAACAAAAAATGGGCCCTTCCCCAGTGGCCCCATCTTTTGACTCAAAACAACTTCAAGACAGTACATCCCAACATTCAGACGCTCCAGCTAACAGCTTCGGAGATTCCATGAATAACCTCAATCTGTCTCTCTCCAAGGAAGTTCAGCGGATATTAACAGAAGCCCGCAGACCATCCACCAGAAAGGTTTATTCAGCAAAATGGAAGAGATTCAGCATTTGGAATACCAGCAAGGGTCAAGATGCATCATTATTGAACATCCCACTCATCCTGGAATACTTGGCAGATATGCTACAGAATGGACTCTCATATTCTTCTATAAAGATGCATGCTTCAGCTATTTCAGCTAGATACAACACTGATCCACCTGTGTTCTCACATCCTTTAAGGCAATTTCTTAGAGGAATCAAGAATATCAAGCCACCAAGAAAGGCCCCAGTACCAGCTTGGGATCTCAACTTTGTCCTAGAAAAACTGACACTACCCCCCTTTGAGCCAGCAGCTTCTGTGGACTTACAATTCCTCTCATGGAAGACAGCTTTCCTGTTGGCAATTACCTCAGCAAGAAGGGTTTCGGAATTGCAGGCCCTAATGGCAATACCACCGTTCATTACCTTTCATAGAGACAGGGTCTCCTTACGAACCAACCCTAGCTTTCTGCCAAAAGTGGTATCTAGGGTTTCTTTAAATCAAGCAATTCGCCTGCCTACTTTCTTTCCCAATCCTGAGAACAAAGGGGAAAGACTGTTGCATACCTTGGACATTCACAGACAACTTCGCTACTACCTGGACAGAACCAAGGCCAATAGGAAATCAGCTTTTTGTAGCTTACGCCCCTGGAGTACAAGGAAAAGCAATTTCCAAACAGACTTATCTCAAAATGGATTGGACATTGCATCAGATTATGTTATTCCTTCCATGGAAAGAGTGTACCAGCCAATATCAGACCACACTCTACCAGAGCTACAGCCACCTCTACAGCATTCTTAAGAGGGGTGCCTACAAAAGACATTCTAGAAGCTGCTACATGGAGCTCCGTGCATACATTCTCCAAACACTACAACCTTCCTTTATATTCCAGATCCAGAGCAGGCTTTGCTTCGGCAGTCCTGCAGGGATTGATAGCTACACCATCCTATCCACCTCCCCCAGCTAAGCTATGGTATTCAACCCATATGTTATGACTGCAGTTGCATTCTTGAAGGACATAGTACAGTTTTGTACCTACCATAAATGTAGATGTCTGATAGATATGCAACTGCAGTCGGGTTTTCCCTCCCTCCTTCCCCTCTACTCCTTGGGTCCACTCCTCTCCCTGTTATCCTAGCTGGGGATATCTGTTATGGTGTATCTGTTTATTGCTTATTTATTTGTCTGGAAACCTGTTTTGTCTTCCAAATTGATTACAGCCTTCCTTGGAGGGCACCTGGCATCTGGGGCAAGAAACACTGAAGAAGATGGCGTCGGCTGATGCTTATGTACTCTTGCCGCTCTGACATCAGAGAGAAGTGCGACATCAGAAAACCTTGTAAAAGGCCAAAACGGAACACTATAAGAGCAGACTTGAATAAAACAGCTTTTATTATACAAATAAAAGTGAGCGCTTTCGGCAAAATAAATATTAAGCCTTCATCAGACAAACAGCAAGATGTTGAAATAGGACTTGTTTTAAACAAATGATGTCATTGCATTGTCCAATCCGAGAAAGTTGCATTATTTAATTAAATATTACCATGGCAACCTTAAAGTAATGCTTGTAAAGTCATTGTTAGATAAAGCACTATGTATACAGTTAGTGGTTTCATAAAGGTCTAATACCCAGTTAGATGTACTTAACAAAATGAAACACATACATTTGTATGTTTAACTATTAGCAAGTACTTAGACATGTTAGTATTAAAACAATGACGTTCTCATAGGCATCAATCACTAACGCATCTGAAAAAACATAATGTAATAATATAGAACAAGTTGCGTAGTAATAGCGAGCTTTCCCGCTATTTGATCAACAGAACCTGTAACCTCCTACTCTCCTAAACCTGACTGCTTATTGACTGACACATGTCAAAAATAAATAATGTCAGGCAATTTAAAATTATTTTTTGTCTTTTTATTCTTTATATTTCATATTTATATGGTAAAATAAAATAAAATAATATAATAGAATACCTACTGGTTTTATGCCTGTCTTTAATTCAATTTAAACTAAATAAACAATACTAGTTGCATCATAGTAAAATTAACTGTTTTACCGGAAAATGTGTTTATGCCTAAGGTATCTGTTCACATTTTATGGAGAGTGCTTCGTTTATACCCGGCGTAACGTGCGCTCTAGTACGTATTTGCCATAGCAATTCGTCAATTTCAAGACGAATTTGCCATGGTCCTCCTCTTATGTCAGGATTTCTTTGTTGTAGAATAACAAAGCAAAACTCATGATCACTATTTTCCAATATGTGCCTTGCTAAGGCATTTGTGACATCCTTCTTTGCAATAGCATACTGATGCTCATAAATTCTGGTCTTTAACTTACGCTCGGTCTTGCCGATGTAAAATGCTTTGCAAAGATTACACAAAGCCGCATATGTGACAATTTTAGTTTCACAGTTAGTGATAATTCACTTTGTATTCCTTGCCGTTAATACAAAAGTGGTTCCCAACTTTAATGTGCTTGCATTGTGCACAAGAACCACACTTAAACATACCCTTTGGTCTATTTGAATATTGTTTATTCTTGGACCTCTCCAATATAGTTTTAAGATTGTCCCCTCTCCTGTAAGTTATTTTAGGCCGATCACCTAAAAGAGCGACTAAATTTCTATCATTTTTAATAATGTCCCAATTCTTATTAATTTCTTTTATTTTCTTGTCTAATGAAAACGTATACAAGAAGCTAGTACAATAGTTGTCCTTAGCATGCACTTTAGCCATAACACCTCCACTTGTACAGGAACTCTCTTGGTAAACAGGACTATTATTACTATCCTGACCAGGTAATAAAGGGAAAAAATGACCCTCGTCTCTTTTACGAGACACTTCTGTTATAATGCTTGAAATCAGAGCAGCAGGTTATCCTCTTAATTTAAACATATTCATTAACTTTTTACATTCAGTTTCAAAATCTTGGGCGTCTGTCACCATACGTGCAGCCCTAACGACCTGACCTTTGACTGATCGTTTTTGGTGGTATGGGTGGTTGCTTGAAAAATGCAACAACGAATTTGAATAGGTGGGCTTCCTATAGATTAAACTTTTGAGTCTATGATTTATTTTATCATTAACAAGGAGTATGTCAAGATAATTAATCTCGGTGAGTCCTATGTTAAACGTAAGCTCCAAAAAGTTCGTCAATTTAGTAATCCTATCCACAAATAAAGGAATAATTTCCCTTTCACCCATCCAAATACAAAATATATCATCCTGGTACCGTGTGTACCAGGTGACATACTCTTTGAACAAAAGAGTAGACTCCCAATGTGCCATAACGGCATTTGCAAAAGTGCCGCCACAGAGGGAGCCCATTGATACACCTGATGTTTGTAAATAAAACTGATTCTCAAACGCAAAAAAGTTGTTAGTTAATACGAGCTCCAACAAAGTCTCCACCAAATAAATGGTATCCTCTTTGACATTTTTAGCTAACATGTATTCCCTCACCCAAGTAAGTCCTGTTGTTTGAGGTATGACCGTGTACAAATCTTTGGGAAAGCTCGCTATTACTACGCAACTTGTTCTATATTATTACATTATGTTTTTTCAGATGCATTAGTGATTGATGCCTATGAGAACGTCATTGTTTTAATACTAACATGTCTAAGTACTTGCTAATAGTTAAACATACAAATATGTATGTGTTTCATTTTGTTAAGTACATCTAACTTGGGTATTAGACCTTTATGAAACCACTAACTGTATACATAGTGCTTTATCTAACAATGACTTTACAAGCATTACTTTTTTAAGGTTGCCATGGTAATATTTAATTAAATAATGCAACCTTCTCGGATTGGACAATGCAATGACATCATTTGTTTAAAACAAGTCCTATTTCAACATCTTGCTGTTTGTCTGATGAAGGCTTAATATTTATTTTGCCGAAAGCGCTCACTTTTATTTGTATAATAAAAGCTGTTTTATTCAAGTCTGCTCTTAGTGTTCCGTTTTGGCCTTTTACAAGGTTTTCTAGTTCGTATTTATTGTGCTTGTTTGTGGTTTTTAGAAGTGCGACATCCGCCGACGTCGGACCCAGACTTTGGAATCCGGCCGACCGAGGGCTGCCTAAGGCAGGACAACCCATATGTTATGACTGCAGTTGCATATCTATCGGACATCTACATTTATGGTAGGTACAAAACTGTACTTTTTTTTGTCATGCATCATTCACTATTGCAACTACATAGAAAATGTTAATGCTTGCCTATTTGTATTCTTGGATGTATTCATTCTTAGTGTTATGTGGATCTTTCCTCCCTGGGCCTCGGACTTCCCCAGTTAACAAACATAAAATAAATAAAATAAAAAATGCAGACAGGTATAAAGGAGCAGTACAAAAAATAAACAATTTATTGATGACCCAAAAAAGTTTTATAGAGAAATGGGGGAAACGCCACCAAAAAGAGAACAAATAGATGCATTTTGGTGAAATATCTATAAAGATCTTGTGGAGTACAGCAAATATGCTAAATGGATAGAAGAAGTAAAAGAAAGAAATAAGAAGCTGAAATGTACAGGATATGAAATGGAATGAAGCAATGGCTAGAGAGTGAAACAAAGTTAAGAAAAGCTCCTAATTGTTAAACCCCAGGCCCAGATGCAGTACCCAACTTCTGGCTAAAAGTATTAACATTTTTACATGAAGATTTATCCATGAGTAAGAACTATTTTTATGCGCACCCCAAACGGACACCAACCTGGTAAACCAAAGGAAAAACAATGCTCCTACTTAAGAGCAAACCTGCAAGCTGTCCTAAAAACTAGACCAGTAACTTGCCTTCTCACGATGTGTAAACTATGCATTGGAATTGATACCCAAAGAGTTGATGGTCATTTAGAAGAAAACTCATTCATGGCAATAGAACAAAGGTAACAAAAGAAAGTCATATGGAACAAAGGATCATTTGTTAGTCATAATGGAAAACTGTAAAAAGGAGAGCAAGTATGGCATGAAAATTCTAGAGAAGAGCATTTGTCAGCATCCCACATTCATGAATAAGAGTGCTTAAAAATGTGTAAGATGCACCCTATGCTGATAGATTTACATTACAGCGACCATGAGACCGTGGCAAACCACTTCGCAATTAAGCAATGATAAAGGGCAAATTATTCCATGGATAAAAATTCAAAGGTAGATATTCCAGGGTGACTTTGTCAACACTGCTGTTTTGTCTTGCCTTTAACCCATTAATCGGTCTCCTTTTAACAGATTAGGTCATGGCTACAGTTTGGTTCCTAAAAAACAACAAAGTGTAAAGACTTCTCATTTTCTTTTTGTGGATGATTTAAAACTGTATAGGTTATCAGATGAGGAACTGAAAGCACAACTACAAAAATTTAAAACTTTTTTTCAGATGATACGAGTGTCATCATTTGGTCTTGATAAATGTGCAAAAATAACCTTTAAAGCAGGAAATTTGCAGCACCAAGAAATTATTTGTTTGGGATGAGAATGTGATATAGAAGAACTTGAGCAAGAGGGAGTGTATTCATATTTGGGAATTGATGAAGGATCAACAATAAAACATTAACAATTGTGAATAAAACGTGATAAGGAATGCTTCAGAAGAATAAAATTAATACTGAAAACAGTGTTGACATCTAGGAACAAAGTCTAAGCCATAAACCAATTTTCTCTTCCTTTCCTAACTTAGTTTTGGGGTGATTGACTTGCCCCAAAACAGGATAAATCGTTTGGACAGGAAAACAAGTATGCTTCATGCTTATCAAATGATTGATAAACATCAGTGTACAACAAAGTTATATATTCCCCATTCTGAAGGAGGTATGGGCCTCCTCTAAATTTGTTAATATGCATAGATCTGCAGTCATAGGATTGCATACAGATCTACTGACCTCACCATACCCGAACGTAGTGAAGGTTTTAAAATATGACAAGTCTTAAAATAATTTCCCTGCTTTGGTGTCGAGCCAAAATGGAAATCGAACCAGAAGTAGATAAAATCAGGCAGCAACTGACTGTGCCAAAAAACAAAGAATATAAGGTGAAGGATCAGATGATAAGGCAAGAAATGTGAATAATGCATAAATATAGTTGCAAGTATGGAAAACTCTTGGAACAACCTCGTGTCGATCAGGACTGAACACAGGAATGGTTAAGGAGAGGTGAAGTTAAACCAAAAGACAAAAGGTTAATATCGGCTGCCCAAAATAGTGTTTGTTAACAAAGTCCATTGAACATGTTGTAACAGACGAATGTAGATTTTGTAAAACAGAACTAGAAACAAGTCTCGCATATTGTTGCTGGCTGTGATATACTAATGGCAGGTCTGTATACTGAAAGGCATAATAATGTGGCAAGACTCTTGCTTTGGGGATTGTGGAAACATAATGAAGTAGCTGAAAAACACTGAAAGCATGAGCCGCAAAGCATGATAGAAAAAGGTGAAGTTTATATCACATGGGATCACCCATTACCAGCAGTTAAAAACTAGATGGGAGAACCAGGCATAGTAGTCCATGAAAAGAAGACAAAAGTAGCATTGATCATTAAAGTTGTTACACCCAGTAAGTACAGTGTCTTGGGTACAGAGAGAAATTCATAAAATACCAAGATTTGTAGGCAGAAACAAGGGAAATGTGGAAGGATACCCAGACAGTTCCAGTAGTAGTAGAAGCAAAGGGTTTTATAAAGAATTTAGTCGTATCTTACCAATACAAGCAACTCCATATGAATTGCAGGAGGAGTCATTACTTGACACATCGTGGGTACTGCGAAGAACATTTCTATTCAACATCAAAGATTGAAACTATACTAATTTCATGAACTTCAGGTGAAGCACCGGTTAGTGTCACACCTCACAGCTAGAGGTTTTCCGGTTCATTTCTCTGTTGGGGTGCCTTCTGTGCGGCATTTGCATGTCTCTGCATTTGTCTGAGTTTTCTCCAGGTACTCCGGTTTCCTTCCACATTTCAAAAACATGATTCTGGCATGTTTCTCTCTGGGCCCCTGCTGAAAATGGGATCTGTCCCAGTCAGGCTTTCCTGGTAAATAAATGTTAAATAAAATAAATAAACTTTAATCATACTTTGAGTTAGGAGTGGGAACCATTCTCGTCATGGTATTAGAAAACCAAAAGCCATGGAGAAATTAAAAAAAAAAAAGCTAAAAATGCAGTAAATGCCTTTAAAAGTACAAAAAAGTCTAGTAATTAAAAAAATGCCATAGAAACTAAACACTAGGGCTGCAACAGAAAGATGATCAAACATTAAAAAAATTTGTCTTAAATGAAGGCTCATAACCACAGCTTTACATTTTGAGCAGAGATTTTCAGTATACCATCTAATGGCTACCACCATCTGAACTATTAAACTAAGCTCGTGCAGTTGCCATCCAAAACACAAACAACAGTAATGGTAATGAGTTAACATTTCAAAATGAAATTTTGCAACATCACTGTCCATTTATATAGGATAAGCCCTAAAATGACAACTTTAGAAAGTCCTTAAAAATTCATTGTAGTTTCAAACTTCTCTGCACAACAGTTAAAATTGGCAGTGCACTTTTATAACTGCTGTAGTGCTCAAATTTTCAATGTACCATGTGTGCACCACCACCACTTAAACATTGATACTACATTTTTGAAGATTTGATCCAAGCATAGTTTAGGAAAATGACTTTAAGACATTTGCAAATAGAATTGCAGAACAGTTTAATAATAGGATCCCTGAAATGACATGTCATACCAAAATTAAATCTATAAAAAACTGTAACCCTGCAACAACACTCAAGTCAGTTAAAATGAGTAGAGAGACAAAATGTTATGAACAACTGAATAAAATAAAAATGGCTTGGTAATATGGATATTGTCATGTGTCCAGGTAAGGCGGCAATCATATGGGTTCATGCCGTGCGACACCATGGACAAACCCCTTCACACCCACTGTTTGGTTCTAATAATGGTTTATGCCTGGGGTGGATTCATGAAAAACCTTTGCTACTGCATATGCTGACTTGAGTTATGATGTGGCAGGAAAAATGAAAGATAACTGTGGCCAGATTAAGACTGGTGCTGATTGAGCACTGCACAGATTTCATTCTAAAACTGGTCCGTCTTTAATTTGTCTGTGCACTTTCCACTCATGTGAAGTGCATTCACTGCAGATGTTAATAGTGTTTCACTGTTGCAGTCATTACACTTGGGTTATCCTGCTGGCAGGCTACCCGCAGTCAGCCTGAATTCCAAAGTCCTGGTCTGGCGTCGGTTGCTGTCGCCTCTTCCCTGACGTCAGTGCGCCAGGGGTATAAAACATGCAGCCAATGCCATTTTCTCCAGTCTTTCTTGCCGTGCGGTCCTCAAAGCAAAAGCAGTTTGCAAGTGCCGGTCGGCCGACACCTGAGATTTTCAAAACCGAATTTCAGGTCTGAAGTCTTCATTAAAGCTAAGTACCCCATTGGGGAAACTTTTTTCTTGCTCTAGACCAATGTCAGAAAAAGTTAACAATTGTATTTCTTGTGGGAAGCAAATACCCTCATAAGGATTTTCATTCTTACTGTATTCCTTGCCTAGGCCCTGACCACGACGTTGCTAGCTGTCGGTTTTGTGCTAGATTTAACCAGTGCACTATTAAGCATCGGTACGATTTTGCCTTTCATTACTTTGGCCGAAGATTTAATTATATAATGCCGTCTGAGCAGCCGATGACCGGAGTTTATAAAAAGTGCAAGGAAAAGGACAGGCATCCGAGGTCCAAAACCACCGATGAGGCCTCCGCTAGGCCAGTCGCCGGTTCGCCGATTCTCAGTGAGGTGCTTTCGCAGCCTCTGATGCCCGGTACCTCAGAGCCACAGGCCGCTTCAGACTCCCATATGGAGCCGACTAGGCCTCTGGATACTCGAGGTATTGGACATTCGGAAACTATTCCCTCAGATGGGTCTGGAGCCGCTGAGCAGGCATCTGCTTCTGGGGGTGTTTTCAGATCTACACAGTTATATGTAAAGCCAACCTCAGCTTCAAAGGCAAAGACTAACGCAGCTCTAAAGACAAAGAAACAAGTACAGCATTCTCCTGCACAGACTCCCATGCCTAAAAAACAGATGCTTAAAATGGCCGAAGACCTAATTACTTTGATCAGGGGTTCCCATCCCCCCCCTGATAAGAGGCCTAGGCAAGAGACAGAATATGAATCTTCAGATCAGGTTTCCATTTCCTCTGACTCCTCTTCTGAACAGGGATACTCCCTTCCTCCCTATGAGGACTCTGATGCTGAAGAGTCTATTCCTTCAGCCTCTCCTCCTGAGGATTATTCTTTTGGGGAAACCCTTCATACCATGAGGGAGCACTTTAACTGGGAGAGCCAAGATTACTCTGTATCTAAGAAAAGGCTCAGAGACTTTCTTTTACTACCTCAGCACAGACCTCTTGCTATTCCACCTGTTCTAGACATAGTAGATTATGTATTTTCAGAGTCCAGCCTGTCTCCTGACTCTCTACCCCCTGCACCGGTTAAGCCATACAGATACTATAGGGTTCCAGATTCCCACAAATTTCTATACATAAAACCCTGCTGCCGACCCAGAAACTATATCTCAGGGTCCCAAAGGGGTCAAGGCTTCCACTGCGAAAAACCCTGTCCCCTCTGATAGGGATTCTAGGGCACTGGACAGATGAAGAAAAAAGTTTACACTTCTGCTACCTTGGCTGTAAGGGCTTTAAATTGTCAGTTTCATATGCTTAAATATCAGCAGTATTTAATGTCACTGCTAAAACAGAAAATGTTGACAAATTCTGAATGTCCAGATAAGGAAATGCAGGATTTATTGTATGCAGCTGAACAAGTGGGAAAGCATACTTTGCAATGTGGTTTTGATTCACTGGAGGCCTCTTGCAGGGCCGCTGTTACAGGTACTGTCATTAGAAGGCATGCTTGGTTAAAGGAACAAAATCTGCCTGATCATGTTAAAGCAAAATTATTGGATGCTCCTTTACAGCATGATACTTTGTTTGGTGTTAAGGCAGGAGAGGTGTTGAAGAAAATGGAGGATAAAGCGAAATCTATGCACAGTTGAGGATTTCTTACAGGTACAACCACCCAGATTTAGCAGGAACTGGCCTTCAAAGAATTGGTCCTTTCCAGTGTCGGACGGGCCACAAAGAGGCAGATACATATGCTCTAGAGGCAGATCCCAGCCTCAAGGCCTAAACAGTGGGGTGCTTCTTCCTCCAAAAGCAGAGAAGACCAATCACAGCCATATAGAAAACAGTTCCAATGACTTTCCTCTGCCAATACCAAGCACTTATCTTTTGGCAGCCCCCTTGGGGGGAAATCTAGCACTTTTTTCACAAAATTGGCATATAATCACCCAGGACAAATGGGTCTTGAATATAGTATCCCAGGGCTACAGGTTCCACTTTCGCACCCTGCCAAAGGCAAAAGGTATGTCAGACCTGCCACAAAATAAATGGGCAGAGGTACAAAAGCAAGTTACGTCCCTCATGGACATGAGGGCCATTCAGCGAGTACCACAGCAAGAGCAGGGGCAAGGATTTTACTCTACTATTCCTGGTACCCAGAAAGGACAAAGCCTGGAGACCAATACTGGACCTGTCTATTCTAAACACTTTTATGGACGTTCCAAAATTCAAAATGTTGACTCTGCAGCAGCTTCTGCCCATGCTGGGCAAGAAGGCTTGGCTTGTAACTTTGGACCTAAAAGAGGCATACCTGCATGTCCCAATCAGGCAATTTTGCAGACGATACCTCAGATTCATAGCTGGATCAATGCACTACCAATTCTCTGCACTGCCCTTTGGCTTATCTACTGCGCCCAGGGTCTTCACAAAATGCCTGGCACCAGTAATTGCTTTCTGCAGACAAAGGTCTATTCAAATGTACCCTTACTTGGACGATTGCCTTATTCAAGCCGAGAGCAAAGACGTTCTACTGAGGCATCTGGTGTTTGTAAAAAGATTACTGATTTGCCTAGGGTACACGGTAAATGAAAAGAAATCAAAACTAGTACCCTCTCAAGAGATAATATTCCTGGGTGCAAGCTTAAATACAACTGCCCAGATGGCTTATCTCACGCCAGACAAACAAAGGCAACTGACTTCTTACTTCGAAATGTTGGCAGCAAAGACCCAGTTATCTGCAAGAAAAATTTTGTAGGCTTTGGGCTTCATGTCATCTTGCATTCTACTAATTCCATATGCAAGACTGCATATGAGGGAACTACAATGGTATCTTAAAAAGTGTTTGGACTCCACATTGCCGCAGCCTGGAAACATTAATTACCCTCATTCCCTGCCTGCAACAGGAGTTTCAATGGTGGGCACAGGCCTGTCACCACAACAAGGGACAGCCATTCACTCTACCCACGGCCAGGCAGACACTAACAACAGATGCATCAGATTATGCCTGGGGGGGCCCACATGGCAGGAAAATGTATTCAGGGAGCATGGCCAGCAAGCCAAATGCATCTTCATATCAATCACAAAGAGATGCTAGCTGTTCAGAATGCCCTGACAGCTTTCAAGGATCTACTTCATCCAGGACAACTGCTGGTAAAGACGGACAATACTACAGTCATGTCGTACATAAACAAGCAGGGAGGCACACATTCCTACCCCCTCTGCAGACAAGCCATGACTTTGTGGAACACAGCATTGACTTATCAAGTACACCTACAAGCACAATTCCTGCCAGGAAAGACAAATACTCTGGCAGACGAACTAAGCAGAAATCTCAAGGATCCTCACGAGTGGAAACTAGATCCACAATTCTTCAGAATAACAAGTAAATGGGGATGCCCAGACATAGATCTATTTGCCTCCCCGCACAACTGCCAACTACAGAGATTCTACACAAGGACTTAATCACAAACACGCATGGAAAGTGGATGCCCTATCATTCAGTTGGAAAACCTTTACAGTATATGCCTTTCCTCCACTGCCTCTCCTCCCTAAGGTACTCCTAAAGGTCAGACAAGAGAAGCCAAAAATGATACTGATTGCCCCAGACTGGCCACGCCAGCACTGGTACCCAATCCTAAAGAGCTTGTCTCAAGGCCGAGCCTGGACATTACCCCAAATTCCTCATTTGCTGACCCAACAAAACAATCAGATCCTGCACAGCCAACTCAGAACCCTAAATCTGGCTGCATTGCTGATAATGTAACCATTCAGAACACACCTCTCTCTAAAGCAGTTATGGATGTTATTTTGGAGGCCAGGAGGCCCAGCACCAGAAAATCTTATACAGAAAAATGGAAGAGATTCTGTGCTTGGAACCAGGCACAAGGAATGGACACGCTTGTACCAAATATTCCTCAGATTTTACAATACCTAACTGAGATGCTGGACAAAGGCCTATCCTTCTCGTCAATTAAAATCCATGCCTCTGCCATTTCAGCTCATTACAATACAGAGCCACCTATTGTTTCACATCCACTGCTAAGGCAGTACCTCAGAGGGGCCAAAAACGTAAGACCTCCAAGGAAACCTTTTATTTTCCATCCGGACAGGGTTTCTCCAGGGAAACACCCAACATTTATGCCTAAGGTAGTGTCCAGTGTGGCTCTTAACCAAACCATTCATTTGCCTACCTTTTATCCAAACCCACAGAATAAGGGGGAGATACTTCTGCATTCTTTGGACATACACAGACAGCTACGCTTCTACTTGGACGAAACTAAAGCCTTCAGAAAGACTGAGCAACTCTTAGTGGCATATGCTGCAGGATCGCAAGGAAAAGCTATTTCAAAGCAGACTATTCAAAATGGATAGGCCACTGCATTCGTTTCTGCTATTCACAACATGGCAAATCCAGTGCCTAAGGGCATTAGGCCACATTCAACCAGAGCAGCAGCCACTTCAGCAGTCTTCCTTAGAGGAATACCAACCAAGGACATTTTGGAGGCTGCAACTTGGACTTCAGTGCACACTTTTACAAAGCACTACCACTTACCTCTTTACTCTAAATCCAGAGCAGGCTTCGCCACTGCAGTTCTGCAGGGCCTCATAGCCACTCCTAATTCTATCTAGGCCCAGCCACCCAACCTTAGCTTTGGGATTCAACCCAAGTGTAATGACTGCAACAGTGAAACAGGATGAACATAGTACAGTTGTGTACCTACCATAAATGTAGATGTTGGTGTATTCACTGTTGCAGTCCAGGTTACCCTCCCTCCATCCCCCTTTAATTGCTGGGACTATCTGTACTTCCCTATTCTGTACAACCTATGTGGTGTATTTACTTGTAGATGAAGGTAATGTTTATGTTAGTGCATGCTTTTTTATGAGCAGAATTTTTAGCCTACCCTTTTGGGGGCATCTGACATCTGGGGCAAGAAAAACTGAAGAAAATGGCATTGGCTGCATCTTTTATACCCCTGGTGCACTGACGTCAGGGAAGAGGCGACCGCAACTGACGCCGGACCAGGACTTTGGAATTCAGGCCGACTGCGGGTAGCCTGCCAGCAGGATAACCCAAGTGTAATGACTGCAACAGTGAATACACTCGAACATCTGCATTTATGGTAGGTACACAACTGTACTTTACTGTCTTTTAGAATTGTGCTTTGTTTTGCAGAGAACTTTTTCAGTTCCTTTTTTTTTTTCCCCTAGCCATCTCTGTGCAAGCTGTATACCTGCCAGTTATTGCCACAGTGGCACTGTCACTAGTGACATTTATTTGCAGCTCTTTGTCGTCTGCTGCCAATTCCCTGATGGGCTTTCTCTCTCTTTCTCTCTCCAAAGCACTAAGTGCACAGGTTAACATTTCATTTGGAAGGGTTCTAGATTTGAATTGTTTAATGGTTTTACTACTGGCCAGTGGCTTCCATTTCTCAGCCTTGTTTGAAAAAGCATGAAGCTTCGTAGCTCACACTTGTTGGATTAGACTTTTGTAAGGAGCCAGGCCAAGATGATAACACCCTTGCTGACAGGATGTCATTGAGCAGCAGGTTATGATGATATTGTAAGGTTAAAGGTAGATGTAGAGGGGTTTGAAACAAACATATTTGTATGCTTCTAAAAATAAAAAAATTGTTAAGCAGATAAGCCCAATAGAGAGATGGTCCTTTTTCAGGGGAAAGCTAGAAGCTGTGTATGGCCAAGTGATTTGTTTAGTGTCGCAGCAGGCAGACAGAAGCTGTGAGATTCAAACCTAGTAATATTGAAGGGTCTCTATATAGCAGTACCTAATCTTATACTAAAGCCAACAAGAACCTTGCAACTCGAACACTGGGTGGAGGTCTAGGAAAAAAAAAAAATGTCTGCTTGATATTTTTATGATTCTCCAAACAGGCTGGATACATTGAGAGCCATTGTACTGCTCCCCAGCAGAGGCATGTAGAACACACAGCATTGTCATTCATAAAATTCATATTGCCTATATTAGGGTACTAGAAATTTGATACATATTTTTAGCACCAATTTCTTTTTGGTAGCCTGATAGTGACTATTGTAAGTGCAGTAGACATTTTCCTTTTACGTCTGTAGTGTAAAATCAGTGATGGAAAAGATTTTATTTACCCTTTGTTCATAAGATCATAGGAAGTTACTAGGCTATTGGCCCCAAGGTATTTATAAACCTAGCCAAGAATTTAGCCCATGGTCCAACAAGTCAGCACCTGATGCCAGTGTCCAGCAGGGAAACAGGTGGAATCCCAGAGGTGTATTTGCTGTTCCCCATCCAGTTATCCAGGTTGCGCTTAAAAGGGTTAATGAGGTACCCTGCTTGACGTGGAGAGGGAGTATATTCCACAAAAGGGGGAGTCTCTGGGACACATCTGTCCCACCAACAAGTCCTACTGATGTCACAGACCAGGCTGAGGTCTTGTGTGTGGGTTACTTGAGTGGAGCCTGACTTGCGGATATGCAGCAGTCCCATCAAGATGGGGTCTGAGATTGCTTTTATGCACGACAGAGGTCACCTCTGAGGAATCTGTAGAAGACTGAGTAGAGGGACAGGGCCTTTAGGCTATGTGTAGTGCAGATGTTTTGAGGCCCTGGATTCTCCTGATGAGGAATATCTGTGGTCTCTCTCTAGCTGCTGCATGTGCTTTGTGAGGTACATGCAGAAAGGGGCATTGTGCTCAATGGGTCTTATAAGGGAAGAGTACAGGGATGCTATGACCACCTTGTCCCTGGATGAGCTACCCTTACTAATGAGGTGGGACATGTAGAAAGCTTTCTGTACAATGGAGTCAATATGGTGGTCAAAAGTCAGTTTGCTATCAACCTGAGTGCCCAAGTCCCTTACAGCTAATTGCATGCTTTGGACTTTATTATTGTGATAATTTGTGGGGACGTCACTGGCCACCCCCCCCCCCCCAAAAACAGGATTTCATAGGTTCGTAGATTAGTAGTAAGCTAACTGCCCTTGTGGGCCATTTTAAGTCTAGACAATTTATCCATGTGAGAATCAAACCCTGTATGTTGTATCTGTATGGCAAATATCTTGACCATTATGCCGACCTCCCTCTTTCATAGAATAGTACTAGGCTAACTGCCGATGTAATGGGATCCTATCTCGCCTACATTCATAACTGATGGGTTCGGAGCCGATCCGTCGGCTCCGACTCGGCCACTATATACTAGAACGAAGTCTCTCATTGGCTGGGCTTCCCCTTATCCCAGAATGCACCACACCTGCTTCCCCAGATCTCGTTTCCAGCTTTTCAAGCTGGACGTGGTCTCGACTTGGCTGGAGCCAAGTGTATTTTCTTGGCCTTTTTGGTCTTTTTGGCTAGGGTTTCTGTCAGCTTTTAAACAAACAGCTGTTTTAACAGCTTTGTGAGCGTTTGTGGTCAATTTTTGTGAAAATTAGAACTTTATATTTTTTCTTCTAGTGTTCTGGGCAAGGCCCGTTTAAGTTAGAGGGCCTTTGCCCTTATTGGGTGCTTATTTTCTTGTTGTGTGACTGAAATAGTTTCTTGTTTTTTTCCTATTGTATCGGGCTAAGCCCGTTTAAGTTAGAGGGCTTTAGCCCATATATTTGTTTACTTCTGCATATTCTAGCTATCTGTTACCTGTTTCTACTGTGTTCAGTATGTCTAAGGAGCAGAAATCAGGATTTAAAAAATGTGCTAAATGTAATTATAAAATGTCTATTAGACAACCATGCTGTCTGCGTGTACTGTTTAGGGCCTAAACATCTACAGGATACTTGCAGTGTTTGTCACGCTTTTTCTTCCAGGGTCCTACAAGAAAGAAAAAACAAGCTGATACTTAGAGGTCTTATTAAGCCTTCTTTTGAGGAAACGTTGGCTTCATCTCCAGCTTCTAAAAAGAAGAGATAGTCGGCTCCGACCAGTCCGTCGGGCCCGACACCCAAGAAGCATAGATCGTCGGCTCCGACCAGTCCGTCGGACCCGACATCTAAGAAACATGGATCGACTTCTTCCTTGGCTCCAATGGCTTCGGAGCCGATGGCTGATGGGTCTGCCTCGGTGCTTCTTTCCTCGGCTCCATTGGTGTCGGAGCCGCAGGTTAGTGCATCGAGAGGCCAATCACCTACTTCGGCTCCTTTGGTCTCGGCGCTGTTGGAGGTGTGCAGCTCAGACTCTTCCCCCTCGGCCCGGGAGCCACCTTCGGCACCGACACCCTTCCAAACGGTTCCGGTCTCGGGTCCGATAGTGTTGGAACCCTTTTGGAGCCAATCCCCTGTTTTATCGGAGCCGAGGCAAAAGTCTTCTCGACCCCAGTCTATTTCCTCCAAATCCTCTAGGTTGTCGGATTCGGATTTGGATAGGGTTATCCAGAGGCTGTTCCAGTCCCCAGTTTTTACTAAAATGATCTCTGCTCCAGCCCACTTGGCTTCGGAGCCGATTCCCCATTCCATGCTTTTGATTCCTCCTCCGACCCCCTTGGAGCCGTTGGAGTCGGTGCTGGTAGAACACAGCGGAATCGTCCAGTCGGAGCAGAGACCCCCTCGGAGTTTCTCTGCTCCGACCTTCATTCCTACCCTGTCCTCGGTGTCAGGGTTTGGTACTGGGTCTTCCTCGGCGGGGGCCGAGGGTAACACTGTGGAGCTCGCCTCTTCGATGCCCAGTCTTCCCCTCGGAGCATCGGCCGCAGGAATTCCCGGTACTGCCGTGGTCTTTCAGCAAGTGCCCTCTGCAGAGTCTGGAGGTCCTGCTTTTGAGGCCATGAGGAGTGCGCTGGCCATGACCTTGCCGGTTCAGCAGGTTTCTACCTCACCGTCCCAAGTTTTGGGTACTGGTGCCTCTGGAGACATTCTTTCCCACGACAGTGGGGCCCCGGGTCCTGAGGATACCCCCTTAGAGGGTTCCCTTCTTCCGGGGGTCCTTCTGAATCTGCTTCGGATGAACCCCTGAGGAAGAAACTGTGCAAGAGGAAGCACGTTGATTCCCAAGATAAGTCCGTCACTTCAGATACTGACCTCGATGATGCGGAGGGGTCCCCAAAATCGTCCTCGGATGACGTCTCCTTCTCGGATATCCTTGAGATCTTGAGACAGAGAGGCGATTGGCAATCCAAAGCCCCTACTGCTGAGGAGTCGGTCTTCCTCAAGGCCTTCGGGGCCCAGCCCTCCTCCTCCTCCTGGGTGTCTCCACCCTTCGAGTTATTAGATCTAATCTTTCGGAGGGTGTGGGAACATCCTGATACAGTGGAACCGGTGCCTGCCAGACCTAATAAGTTTCTTTCAGCCCCTCCCCAGAAGGAATTCCTCACTAAGGGTGTTGCAGTTGATGCTATGGTGGTGGCATCTGCCACTCAGCAAGACGTGGCAGAGGCTTCAACGTCTATTCATCCTCCTAATAAGGATTCTAGGATCATGGATAGGTACGGGAAGCGTACCCTTTCTTCAGTGACCTTTACCCTGCGGTCGCTGAACTATCTCTGTCATTTTACAAGGCTCCAAAGGGACCTCCTCAAGGAGTTAGTCTCTTGCGAGTAATCTTCCTGAGGCGTTAGCCCAGACCGTAGGCGCCCAGATGACTACCCTATCTTCTATTGTCAACTCGTCCATGAGGCTCATTTCCTATGCAGCCGAAAGGGCGAGTAGAGCAGCGGGCACAGGAGTGGCTCTTAGGAGACAAGCCTGGTTACGCTTGTGTCCACTCGCTGAGGCCTTTAAGTCTTCCTTCGCCGACGCCCCCTTTGATGGGTCTTCTTTGTTTGGACCCAAGGTGAAGGACACACTTACTCGGTGCGAGCAGGAGGGCAAGACCTTGACTGCCGTTGGGGCCCATTTTTCCGCTCCCTCTAGACCTTACCCCAAGGCCCCGAGAGGAGGGAAAATGTGGTTCAGAAAATCCCAAAAGTTCTTCTCTACTCCACCGAGTGATCCCCCCCTTCAGAGGCAGGGGGGGTGGATTCAGGAAGACGCCGCCCTAGAGGTGGCAGAGGCCCCAGTAACTCTGGAGACCGCTATTCTTTCGTGGTTCCTCCTACCCTCAACATCCCTAGGATGTGGCCCGGCTGTGCTTCTCCGGAGCCAGTCGGGGGTCATTTTGCGAAACACCCACAGGCTTGGGAATCTATAACCAAGGATCAGTGGGTGCTTAGCATTGTAACCGGAGGCTACCTCATCCCCTTTTTCAAGTCCCCTCCTCCTACAAGGAGAATCCCGAACGTGCCACCCAGTCAACGGCATCTAGCAGCCGTAGAAGTTACAAAGCTGCTAAGCAAAGGGGTCATCCAGCCGTCCCCGCCGACCAGATCGGATCAGGAACTTACTCAAGATTATTTTTGGTGCCAAAAAAGACAGGGGACGTAAGGCCCATTTTGGACCTAAGCTCATTAAATCGTTTTGTGAAGAAGTCCAACTTCCGGATGGTCACCCCTCAGTCCATTCTCCCGTTATTGGAGAAGGATGTCTGGATGTGCCCCATAGACCTCAAGGATGCTTACTATCACATTTTGATACGTCAAGAGTCCCGGAGTCATTTACGCTTCCGCCTAGGAACCAGTCATTTCCAGTTTCGTGCACTGCCCTTTGGTCTCACCACAGCCCCCAGGGTGTTTACCAAGTGTCTGGCGGTGGTGACAGCTCACCTGAGAAGTCTAGGATTCCAAGTGTTTCCCTATCTCGACGACTGGCTCCTCACTGCCACCTCCGAGCATCTACTGATTTGAGCGCTGATGGCCACAGTAACTTTGGGTCTCTCGCTGGGAATCACTTTCAATTGGGAAAAATCTGTGCTGCGGCCATCTCAGCGTATCACCTTTATAGGCGCAGAGTTAGACACAAAAAGGATGCGGGCATTTTTGCCATCAGAAAGAATTCAGGTTCTACAATCACAGATTCTAAATTTGTTACCCAAATCTCGAGTTCCTGCCAGACAGATTCTTCAGTTATTGGGCACGATGGCTGCAACTATCCTCTTAGTACCGTTAGCCAGGCTGCACATGCGGGTGCTGCAATGGCTATTATCGGTTCAATGGTCGTACCAAGAACTTCCCCTGAACCACCTGGTTCTGATTACGGACAGTTGTCATCGGGACCTCCGTTAGTGGCTGCGTTGGTCCAACCTGGACCGGGGGCGTCCTTTCACCCTTCAGCCCCCTGTTGCCACAGTGACCACGGATGCCTCCCAGATAGGGTGGGGGGGGGGTCATTATCTGGACAGGTCTGTCCAAGGCACTTGGCAGGATTGAGAAGCGCACCTTCACATCAATATCCTGGAAATGAGAGCGGTGCTTCTGGTTTTGCAAGCACTTCATCTGGCTCTCCCCCAAGGTACTATTGCGATTCTATCCGACAACATGTCGGTAGTTTGGCACATAAACAAGCAGGGTGGAACCAGGTCCTACCCCCTTTGCAGAGAGCCATGAGAGTATGGTGCTGGGCCATAGCTACTCACGTTTCTTAGTAGCCACGCACATTCCGGGGAAAGCCAATGTGATTGCAGACAGGCTCAGCAGGACTCTCCTGTTGCCCCACGAGTGGTCCCTCAACAACAGAGTGGCTGCGCAGATCTTCGCCAAATGGGGTCTCCCTTGTTGCGACTTGTTCGCCAGCCCCAACAATGCGAAGTGCAGAGAGTTCTTCACTATGACTCCCTCCCAGGGGCAGTCTCCCAGGGACACTCTAGCCCACAATTGGCCCCCCGGTCTTCTTTATGCCTTCCTCCCGATCCCCCTTCTTCCGAGGGTGATTCAGAAGGCTCTTCATGTAGGGAGCCACATGATTTTGGTCGCCCCACATTGGCCCCGTCAGGTTTGGTTCCCATTCCTTCAGAAGTATGCGGTACAGGGCCCTTGGATTCTGGACCCAGTGCCGGACCTGTTGTCTCATCAGTCGGGACACCCTCATCCGTCCCTTCGGTCGTTGCGACTGGCTGCTTGGTTACTTCACTTCCATCCTTAGTTAGAGATAACTCTCTTTCTCCAGAGGTGATGTACATTTTGTCCTCTTCCCACAAGCCGTCCACCATTAAGCTGTATTCCAACAAATGGAAAAGGTTTGCCTTTTGGGCCCAGCAGCGAGGCATTGATCCTCTTACGGCCCCAGTTCCGCAGGTCTTTGAATTTCTAGCTTCATTGTTTCATTCAGGCTCTTCAGTCTCCACAATTAAAGTTCAACTGGCGGCTATATCTAATTTTCATGTTTCAATAGAGCCTTCCTTAATGGCTAACAGACTTTGCAAGTCCTTTCTTAAGGGAGCCTGGCTCCTCAGGCCTCCTATGGCTCATCCTGTGCCCCCTTGGGACTTAAATTTGGTTCCGGCCTCCTTAACTGCCCGTCCCTTTGAGCCGGCAGCCACTTGTGATATAAAATTTCTGTCGTGGAAAACCGCCTTTCTAGTGGCAATAACTTCTGCTAAGCGGGTTTCAGAGCTTCAGGCTCTCTGTTCTACTCCTTATCTGATTTTTCATAAAGACAGAGTTTCCCTCAGATTGAATCCATCCTTTTTGCCTAAGGTAGCATCCCCTTTGTGCATTCAGCAATCCTTGGAGCTCCCCGTTTTCTTTCCAAATTTTTCTAATAGAGCAGAATATACCTTCCACCAGTTGGATGTTCACAGGCAACTGCATTTTTACTTAAATCTAACCAACTGTTTGTGTCCTTTGTGGAGAATAGGTTAGGTCTACAGTTGCCAAAACCACCATAGCCAAGTGGATTAAGGATTGCATCTCTTTCATTTATTCCCAATCAGGCAGAGAGTTGCCTTTTCCACTTAAAGCTCATTCTACCAGGGCTATGGCCACCTCTGTAGCTTTTCACTCCAAAGTTTCAGTAGATAATATTTGTGCGGCTGCTACTTGGTCTTCTCCGCACACCTTCATTTCTCATTACAAGGTGATGTGGCTTCCCGAGGCAAAGCTTCATTTGATTCCGCAGTTCTCAGGAGTGTGTTCCAATGAGCCACCCGGGATTTAGGTGCTAGGGACGCTGTCCCATCAGTTATGAATGTAGGCGAGATAGGATCCCATTACATCTTTTAGTTATGTACTTACCATAACTTCGGATGTATGGGATCCATCTCGCCTACATTCATACATACCCACCCTCCTTCCCCCTACCTTTTGGATTTGGAGGAAATTTTGCTCTTGCTGAGCTCTCCTCTGGAAGGGCTCTAGTTGGTTACAGTTATTGGTATGTGTTTTCTGTACCTGTATGAATGTATGAAAGCGAACAAACAAGATCTGGGGAAGCAGGCATGGTGCATTCTGGGATAAGGGGAAGCCCAGCAAATGAGAGACTTCGTTCTAGTATATAGTGGCCGAGTCAGAGCCGACCCGACGGATCGGCTCCGAACCCATCAGTTATGAATGTAGGCGAGATGGATCCCATACATCCGAAGTTATGGTAAGTACATAACTAAAAGTTGGGAGCCATCTTAAGCCTAGCCAGTTGCCTCATGTGAGACTCAAACCCTGCACCTTGTGTCTGTAAGGTAAATACCTTAACCATTGTGCCAACCTCCCAACCAAAGATGTGGATACCTCCAGATTAGAGCAGTCAATGCCATCACCCATGCTAACTTCCCTAGTCCACTGAGCCACACAAGCTGCCAGGTTAGCCTCACTAAGCCAGTCTCTCTTCAGGGGAGGCATGAGGTGGCATTCATATTGACTTGAGGAAATTTGACAAGGGCAGTGAGGAACTTTTCCCTACTCTTTTCAATAGTGCCGTGTGATCTGCCTGATGTACCAGCAACTCTGACAGATGGGACCACTGTTGAATGTCTCATCCGATGACACAGTGAGAAGTGCAGCAATTCCTAATCCCATCTGGAATAGCACCTACAGCCTTTTGATGTTCCAGCACCAAAGGTGAGTGTGCTGCATGAGCCAATGCACTGATAGTTTGTAATGAATAAAACTAGACTGAAATACTGAGATCATGCTTAGACTTATAGTGGTCGTCTAATGCTGTGGTGTGGCATGCCAGCAAAATAAGTGTAATTTATTTGGATTTGTTTGAATTTTTTAACCAGAACAGAACTTTGATCATTTGTGTGTTAATCGATATAGAGCACTGATCCCAACAGATTTCAGTCTCTGTCCAGAAGGACCTTCACTGATTCTGGTTATTACAGGCCTATTAGTTTCACTAGTACTGTTTGCGAGGCTATGAAACATATTATAGCTGAGTTATTAAACGGTGGTATAGGTAACCTTGGATACTTTTGTTTGGCTTTGTAAAAGGCAGATCATACCTGTTCATGCCTGTTCATTCTTGTCAAGTTGTTTAAAAAGGGCTACTGAGGCCATGGATAAGGGGTATACAGTACACACTGCTTATCTGGATGACTGTATGTGTAATTTTTTTATTTATTTATTTTACATTTGTTGACCGGGCTAGTCTAGCTGGATATATTTCCATTTTCAGTAGAGGCCCGGGGAGAAAAGCTACACATAGAACATAACAATGAGACATATTAATGATAAGCACACAGAAAAAAGTAAGACAACATGAGTAAATAAAACAAATTAAATTGGTAATAAAAACTTGGAGATAAAATTAAAATTAACACAAATTAAGGCACATCACAATAGAAGTCCTGACTAGAGATAGGACAGTTTCCAGGCTTTTTACTAATTTCAAACATGCTATGACATAAGGCTCCTACTACAATAAGAAAAAAATGCAAGTAGGTGGAGAAAAAGGAGGAAAAAAAGTAAAGTAAGAAGAGAGGGAAGAGACAGAAGTCAAGAAATGAGAGAAAAAGAATGACAAACAAGAGGATAATGGGAGAGGATTAGAGAAATGGGTCAGAGCATAGAGTGACTTCAAGGGAATGGAAGAGGAAAAGGTAGGTGTTAGGCACAAGGTAGGGTTGAAGGTCAGAAGAGAGGCGAGGGAGGTTAGTCAGGTGTACTACATGAGCAAAGCCAGTGATTTTGGAAGTACAGTTTGATTTGTTGTTTGAAGAGGGGTAGGGATGTGATTTGAGTTATATCCCTAGGTAGTAAATTCCATACTCGGCCTAAGGTATTAGTGAATAGAGAGTCACCAGCTAGGTTGTGAGCTTTTATGGGTTTGGTCAAGAGTTTAGAAGAGGAGCAAAGGGAGGTAAGATTGTTATAAGGGGGTAAAAGCTGTGATAGAATAGGGGTGGTGTTCTCAGGTTGGTACAAAATTTTGTGGGCAATAATAAGTTGAGTGTAAGAAAGTTTTGTAGTTCTAGCCAGCCCAGATGTTTCAAATTAAGGCAGTGATGGGTTCTGAAGGGGTTGCCAGTGGCGAAGCGGGCAATGTTATTATAACAAGTTGCTAGTTTGTTTTGGTTAGATTTCTTGAGGTTAGTGAAGATAGGAGAGGCATAAAAGAGAGTGGATATAAGATGGGAGTGGGCAATAGTAGCTCTAGCAGAAGGGGTGAGAAATGGTTTGATCCGGTATAAGGATCCCATCTTTCTGTTTACAGATTTGATGGTGGTGTTGATGTGTTGATCGAAAGAGAGATTGTTATCAATGGTTATGCCTAGCAGTTTAGTTGTAGAGTCTGGAGAGATGACAGTATTGTTGTTAGACAGGATGGTGAAATGTAATGGGGAGGTACGAGTGGTGGGGGTGAAGAGGAGAAGTTTTGTTTTTTTAGCATTCAGGAGGAGGTATCGTCTAGTAAACCATGTTTCTACTGTGTTGAAGATATTTTGGGTTAGTGTAATTAGGTCAGAAGTGGAGGTTGCTGAACAAATAATTGTGGAGTCGTCAGCGTATTGAATGCAGGTGGCTTGAGGAATAACTGAGTGGAGATCGTTAATGAAGAGGGAAAAGAGAAGTGGGCCAAGAATAGAGCCCTGAGGGACTCCAATAGAAATGGGCAATAAGGAGGAGATGTGGTTGTCCCAAAGAACGGCTTGTTGTCTGTTGCTAAGATATGAACTAAACCATTTTATGGTAAGTTTATCAAATGAGAGGGAATCCAGAATGTTAATTAATGAAGAGTGGTTAACCACGTCAAAAGCTTTTGAAAGGTCAATGAATAGTGCGGAAGAGAAAAGGTTATTGCGATTGCTGTTGATAGTATCAACAAAGGAAAGGAGGGCAGTGATGGTGCTATGGTGGGGTCTAAAACCATGTTGACAGTTAGCAATGATATTGTGTAGGGAGAGATATTGTACAAGTTGTTGATGAATACATTTCTCCATAATCTTTGCTAAGGGTGAGAGAAGTGCAATTGGTCTAAAGTTAGAATAGTCGATAGAGTTGCCGCCTTTATGTAGTGGGATAATATGAGAGACTTTCCAGATGTCAGGGATAGTTCCTTCTTGGATGGTTCTATTTATGAGTATAGTTATTGGGTAGGCAATTTCTTTGGCTGCCTTTTGCAGAAAAAGGGAGGGAAGCTTGTCAGCAGAGGGGGTACAGGGTTTCAGTTTGAGGATGAGTCTGTAGATGAAAGAGGTAGAGACAGGTTGTAGAGAGAAGATGTAAGAAGAGTTTGCTAGATTGTTTGGAGGGTAGAAGTTTAGTGTTCAGTTGACTTGCAAGAGATTGAATGGTTTCAGTAAAGGAGGAGTTAAAAGCATTGGCAGTTTGGTCAGGGATGTCAGGGTCAGCATTAAGTGGGGAGGGAGTTTTGGCTGTGCCTGGAGATAGGAGTCTATTGATTGAAGACCAGAACTGTTTTGGTTTATTAAAATGGGTTTCTTGTAGTTCACAGTAAAACTTTCTTTTGTCATTTATTATTGCTTTTTTGGTAAGGTTTCTAAGTTGACGGAAAAGAAGGAAATCTGAGTTGATTCTATGGCATCTCCATTTGGCTCAAACCTTGTTTTTTAGAGAGGATAAGTTTCTTAGTTTCATTTGAGAGCCATGGGGCTGTTTTTGACTTCATTCTAATGGTACGCTCAGGAGCATGTTTATTCAAAATGGAAAGAAATGTAGAATTGAAGAATGATACTGCTTCGTTAAGTGGAAGTATTTTTAGGGGGTTCCAGTTACAAGCTCTGAGTTCGGTTTGAAATAGGTCAGTTTTAAAGTGTTTGGTAGATCGTATATTTCTTATATTAGGGAGGTGTTGGATAGTCATTCTTCTCTCTTGTGATAAAGGTTAAGCAATGATCACTGAGGTCATCAGGCATACTACCTACGTTGTATGTGGTGATAACTTTGAGTATCCAGTCTAAAATGGTAATTGCAAATTTTTACCAGGAATTTATGGAGAAAGTTTACCTCATGGGAAACATTTAGTCTCCCACAGTACTGGGTGATGTAGCTGAGCTTCTCAGTGGACTCCATTGTCAGTAAGTTTAGGAGAAATGTGTAAACACTAAATGTTGCATAATTTTTTTTAAAGCATAGCATGAATACAGCGTTGAAACATTCCAATGTACAATATTTTTCAGAAATGTGCATTTTAGTCTAGTGGTAATGTGAAATAATTCCGTGCAGGATAGATAAGCAGCTAAGGCAAATAAATTATGTGAGGAGACAATGGCTGCAAAATAGGTTGTATAAGGATAGACTGCAGCTGTATTTTGCCTGAGTTTTAAGGTGAGCTTTTAGTTCTCCTATTCAGATTAAAACTATCTTTTAACTGGGGTGGGAGACTTTCCCAGAGCTTGGGACCTTGAATGGAGGAGGAGTGATCTGTACAGTGTGGTGTGGATTTGTTGGGGGGGGGGGGTCTTTCCGAGTAGGTTGAGGCTTCTGAGATTGTAGAATTTATCTTGTAGCTTTACAGGCTAAGGGAGAAGAGTGTTCATTTAGTAATTTGAACAGTATTGAGGCAAGCAGGAGGTAACTTCTCATTGAAGCAAAAAGCTTAAATCCAGTCCAGTATTTAGGGAAAAAGAAAAAGGAGCCAAAGACCTTTTGGCATTGGTGGAGTCTGCTTCCAACCCAGATCAAAGAATAGGAGCGTCCAGAACCTAGTAAAGAGTCTTTTCAGATCTTTAGAAATTTGAAAAGCAGTGTGAGTAAAACCTAATGGACAACTAATGCAGTGTGTGTGTTGATAACTAGAAAATTCAAACTTAAGGTGGAACTGTAAGGTATTTGAGATGTATGTGGAGGGAGAATGTGCAACATGCACGTAGAGGTTGTTTATCAGCTTGAACAGATGTCAGTATGTATTCATTAGTGTTTTCTTTTTAGCATATTCTATTAGTAGTGTGTTTGGATCACTTCATAGTTTGAAAAGGACAAGTAGGTGTTTTGAAAGCTTAAGCACACTGGTCGGAGTGGTCTGGACTTGTTGATGAAATTTATTTTTCCATACTGAACTGCCATGTTTCAGCCACTACAAACTTGTTAGTGTGGGTATTTCTATACTCATAGGTTCATAGCTATCTGCCCGAGGGCATTTATAAGCCTAGCCAGTGTGCGTCTGCTTTCGCAATTAATTAATTAATTAATTAACTGATCCTCTGTCAAGCAGAGCCAAGGAAGTGATCTCTGGGGTGTATTTTCTGTTACCCATCCACTCGTCAAGGTTTCTGTTGAAGACTTTTAGTGAGGGCCTCTGCTTGATGTAATTTGGAATTTTGTTCCAAAGCATGGGGAGTCTCTGTGACAGGAATCTATCCCTCCAGCATGTTCTATTTGTTGTTGTGGCGAGGTTTAGCTCACTAGAGCGCGTGGCTCGCAGTGACTCGGATTTCTTTAGGTGGAGCATGTCCATCAATTCTGAGTTGGACACGGCTTTGTAAGTCAGGCAGAGAACACCTCTGAGTAAGCGATATGCCACTGAGTACAGCTGGAGTTTTTTCAGTTGGGCTGCATAGGACATATGTTTGAGACCAGTAATCCTCTTGGTGAGGTACTTTTGTGGTCTTTCCAGCTGTTTGAAGTGTCTTGAGGTACATCCCAAATGGGGCATTGTACTCTATGATGGGTCTAATGAGTAATGAGTAAAGAGGCACTATAACCTCTATTTCTTGATGTGAACCCTTTAGTAATTAGATGGGCCACATAGAAGGATTTTCTAACTACTTTGGCGATGTGATTGTCAAAGGAGAGGTTACTATCTACCTGGGTCCCCAGATCTCTTATTACCTCTTCTGTATTAAGGGGGCTGCCACCTATGTGGTAATTTGTGTGTGTTGTTTTTCCCAAACGGGATGACTATGCATTTTTTGGCATTTAGCTTGAGGCCATGACTTTGACACCAGGTGTCCGTCTCAGTAAGGTTATTTGGAGGATGTCTGTGTCAGCCGGAGAGTCAATTATGGCTCCCAGTTTGCAGTCATCGGCGAACTTGGTTAGCCATAGTCCTCCTGTGTTTGCTTGTACTTCTGAGAAGTATATGCCAAACAGTAGGGGTCCCAGGACCGAGCCTTGCAGGACACCACTTGTGACTGGTTTAGAGTCGGACCTGGAGCTCTCTTCTTACCGTGCGAGTTCTGTCTGTAAGCCAGTTGGCAACCAATCTCATGACGTAGGGGTTTATGTTCAGGTTGGTGAGTTTTTCGGTAATACCAGAGTGGGGAATGGTGTCGAAAGCCTTGGCGAGGTCAAGGTAGGCTGTGTCAACCACCTTTCCCTTCTCCTATGGCCTTGGTGACTGTCTCGAAGTCAACCAGGTTTAGTAGGCATGATCGGCCCTTAAAGCCGAACTGGGTCGGGTAAGTGTTTGGAAGTTCCCAATGTCTTTGTTAATGAGTTCCATGATGATGTGCTCCATAGCCTTGTAGACCAGGCTAGTCAGACTTATGGGGCAATAATTACCAGGGTCAGTTGTTGCCCCTCCTTTGTGGGGAGGAATAACTGTTGCTGTGCACCATTCTTTGGGCACGTAGCCTGTGGAGAGGTTGAGGTTGAACAGCGTGTTTAGGTGGGGTGTTAGTTCATGCAAGATGCAACCTGGGACACCATCTAGTCCCATTCATGCTGTATTTTTGGCTTTTGAAAGGGCTGTTTTCACCTGTGCGTCTGATTTTTGGGGCACTACACTTTTCCGGTATTGTTGTGGGCCCTTTTGGAGGTGAGAGGGGGTGAAGTTTGCACTGAATCTATCTGCCAGGATGTTGGCAATATCAGTAGGTTCAGTATATTTTGTGCTATTTTGCACTAGTTGACTGCATATCTGCAAGTTGCCACTTAGATTCTTAACCACAAAGCAGTCTTTAGTTATGTTATCTTTTGAATCCTTGGCTATTTTTCTTTCAAAGTTAGCCTTGGATGATTTCATGAGGGACCTCAGTTTCTTACTGATACTGATCAGGGATGTCTTTCCTTCTTGGGACTTGCTTTTTTTCTGAACTAGTTTCCTCCTCCTATTGTATAGCCTGTTTATTGCAGGGGTCCACCAAACTGGTTTCCTTCTCTTAGAGGAGTGAGTCTTTGTTTTGCTAGGGATGGCATGATCCATACATCCTTGTAGGTGCTCATAGAGTGCATTTGTAAAGGTTTCTACATCTTGGGCAGTGTTATCCTTTAGTGTGGGGGCTGTGAAACCTACCACCTCTGCCTTAAGTAAGGTGAAGTTTGCTTTAGAAAAGCTTTTTACTGTGGTTTCCTTAGTTGGGGGTGGTGATGGGGTGTAGAAATCCAGACTGATTAGTTTATGGTCTGATCTAACTAGTGACAGGTTGACCTCCGGTGTGGAACACCTGTCGCCCATGTTGGTGATGACCAGGTCCAATATGTTTTCACCTCTGGTAGGGGAGTTTACCAGCTGATCCTGGGATTTGAGTTGATGAATTCCAGGAAGCGCTGGGCCTGGGAATTTGTAATACAGTAGTTTTCACAGTGAATGGTAGGGTAATTGAAATTGCCCATTATCAGGGTGTTTGGTAGGACCTTCATGTTTTCCAGTGTCTCCCGAAAGGTGGAGTGGTGGTCCTGGGTCATGGAGGGTGATCTGTAGCAGGCCACAATTTGCATTGCAGATTTGCCTGATGTTAGTTGCACATGGATGATCTCTGAGGTATCATGCTGCGCCACTAACCTGGAGGTGTAGGTATCCTTGATGAATATGGATACACCCCCTCCTTTTGTGTTTCGGTCCGTGTTCTGTGGCCAAAACGTGTGGTACGAGTTGTAGCCCGGTAGTGATGGGGTTCTCTCTAGAGCCTTGAACCAGGTTTCAGTTAATGCACAGATGTCGACTTTCTCCATACTGAGGAATGCTTGGAGCGTGTGCATTTTGAGATTTAAACTCCTGGCATTCAGTAGCATAACCCTCAGTTTTTTGTTAAATGTGCTGTTTACAGAGGTGGGTTTGACTTTTGAGCATTGCCTAAAAAAGGCACTATGGGGGCAGCAAGAGCCCTGGCCAGTATTTGAAAGCCTAGGGGTGACAGGTGCAAGCCATCTGTTGTGAAGCAACGCGGCTTGTCGAGCATGTCGTCCCAGGCTGATAGACACTGTATCCCCTTTAAATGACACCAGAAGCTTAGCCAATTGTTGAAATTGATCATTTTTTTACACTGAGGTATCATTCTTGGTGAGGGCAGGATGCTACTCTGGGTCAGGGTCATACCAGCCTAGGCGACATGATCAGAGAGCTCTTTAGCCCAGGGAGGTACGTCTCGGGTCATTCACACCAACATGAACAATGACAGTCATATTTGTACTTGTTCTTGAGTGACCTGAGTGCTTATGTTATGTGGTGGATTCTGGTTTCCGACGGGCAGCTAACAGTAACCTTCTGCTTGTCCAGCCTAGTGAGCGGGACATCAGTGTGCCTGACTTGTGTGTTAGGTATGTTATTTCGCCTTAAGGGCTGTGATTGTGCGGCACACTGATTTTGTGTCGTCTGGTTTGTGACAGGAAGTGCAGGTTGTTTGGGTGTCTGATGCTTTAGCAGGTTTTTATTTGGAGCCTCCGAGTATGATTTTGTGTATTTGTGTATTTTTTGGCAGTGCTGTTTTAGTAGGTCTGTGTGCAGCTGGAGATTTGGTGCAAGTGTTAACCTTCTCCTCTTGACTGTCTTGTCTATTCTAGTTTTGGGTGGCGACAGCTTAGCTTCCACTTTGGCTGTATAATTGCATCTCCCGCATATGTTAGTGTTTTGTTGTAGGAGGAGAGAGTTGTCTGTGGACATGAGGCAGTTGTAGCATTGCCTCAGGATACCCAGATTAACCAGCTGGACTGGAGAGTGCACCTGAAGTTGCCCTTTGGTCATGCCTGTATAGTAGGGTGAGCTGCTTAGTCACTTGGTTGGTGAGGGGTGAATAAAGAGCCTTGCCCTGCTGGGCAATCAGTGTCTGGGTATATTTGTGCTTGCTATTATGACTGAGCAAGTGCTGGGCTGTAAGATGCTTTTTGAGTGCTTAGGTTGAATATTAGACTAGTTTCAAGGGAAAAGCTGAAGAGGAGACTTAGTGGAGCCAGGAATAATTTAACCGTAGCTAACCGGCACTACCCGGTGTGCAAAACCATGCAAACACTGTTTTTATAGTAGGAAATGAGAGAGAAATTAGCCCAAAATGGCCAATAAACTGCTAACGTCTGGGCTGGAACTACTCCTCCAGGGACAGATAGGTTGCTCAAAGCTCCCCTCTCTCACAGGTGAACAGAGAAACTTCCTTCTATCCAAGTAAGGTATGGGCAACTCAGAAACTAGTATCATAGCCCTGAATTCAGCACTAGCCTGAAAACTGGATTATACTAGCTTAGAAAGGTACCCGCAGTGGTGGTGCTGCGGTAGCGTTGTCACCTCACAGTAAGATGCTGTTCGACTCTCAGCTAGAGCGTCTTCTGCGTGGAGATGTGCATGAATGGGCGTACCTTCGTTGAAGGTTGTGCGTCAGGGCTGGTAACGCGGCACATAAAAATCAACTACCAATCATTAGCGGACCGGAGTTCCGCTGTGGCGACCCCTAGCCGGGAAAAAACGAAAGACACAAACAAATACTAGCTTCGAAAGGCGGGAAACAAGGAATTTTTTTTTAAAACATAAGGCAAAAACAGTAAAAAAAATACACTTTAAAACAGCTTTAAATGACTACAAACAGAAAAGGCTATCACACTTTATTGTTTAGCTTACAACAAACAAATTATTTAAACAAAAAACAACTTTTTAAAAGTGCAGGCTGTCAAATTAGTACAATATGTGAAAAAAACAAGCTTTTAAATCACAATAAACGTTGGAAGATCTGAGTTTAGGCTGAAAACAGTTTAGTACAGCAAGAAAGTACAGAAAACTGATACTTAGTCACGCCAAAGTCTCTCTCCCCTAAGCTAGAAGGCTTGTATCAGTTTAAGGCTTTCTAGTACTACCAGTAGGTTAGTTACAGGAAATATAGGAAACAAGCGCAGATGTGGTCTTTTAAACCAGAAAGTTGAAAGAGACGGGCAAACTGTCCAAATGGTCAATAAACTACAATTTCTGGGCCAAGAACCACTCCTCTCATGGTAGACAGGCTACCTAGTGCTTACCACTCCCACTGATAAGCTAGAAGGCTTTCTTCCAACACAGAAAGGCTTGCGGGGCTCAGAAGCTTACCAACAGTCCTGGATACAGCAACTCTGTATCTGGATTAGGCTAGTTACAGGAAAGGTGGGAAACGAGCGCAAGTGCGGCGTTTAAACCAGAACATTGAAAGAGATGGAAACAAAACTGCCCAAAAGGCCAATAGCTACAATTTCTGGGCCAGGAACCACTCCTCTTGTGGTAGGTTGGCTACCTAATGCTTACCACTCCCACCGATACGCTAGAAGGCTTCCTTCCAACACAGAAAGGCTTGAGGGGGCTCAGAAGCTTACAAAGATTCCTGGAATACAGCAGATCTGTACCTGGACTAGACTAGTTACAGGAAAGGTCGGGAACAAGTACAAATATAGGCTTTTAAGCCAGCAAGTTGAAAGAGATGGAAAACTGCCCAAAGGGCCAAATAAACTGCAATTTCTGGGCCAAAACACTCCCTTCCCATGAAAGATAGGTTACTTAGTGCTTACCACTCCCACTGATAAGCTAGAAGGCTTTCCTCCAACACGGAAAGGCTTGGGGGCTCAGAAGCTTACTAACAATCCTGGATACAGCAACTCTGTAACCGGACTAGGCTAGTTATAGGAAAGGTGGGAAAACGGCACAAGTGCGGCTTTTAAACCAGAAAGTTGAAAGATATGGAAAAAACTGCTCAAACAGCCATTAGCTACAATTTCTGGGCCAGGGACCACTCCTCTTGTGGTAGATAGGCTTACCTGATGCTTACCACTCCCACTGATAAGCTAGAAGGCTTCCTTCCAACACAGAAAGACTTGGGGGGCTCAGAAGCTGGATACAGCAAATCTGTACCTGGATTACACTAGTTATAGGAAAGAGGGGACCAAACGCAAAACAGGCTTTTAACCAGAAAGCAGAAAGAGATGGAAAAACTGCCGTAACAGCCAATGAACTACAATTTCAAGGCGAAAACCCACTCTTCCCGTGGTAGATAGGCTACCCTAGTGCTTACCACTCCCACTGATAAGCTAGAACGCTTCCCTCCAACACAGAAAGGCTTGTGGGGACTCAGAAGCTTACCAACAGTCCTGGATACAGCAAGTCTGTATCTGGACTTGACTAGTTACAGGAAATGCAGGAAACAAGCTTAGATTTTTTTTTTTTTTGTTACAGAAAAGCAGCTAAAACAGCAGTAAATACAATTCAAATTGTAGTGCAGGCCAGCACACCCGAGCGTGTAGCAACACTATGACAAATAGTTAATTTTTAAATTAACAAATGACTAAAAAATGCAGAAGGCAGTAAATTAAAAGGCTACTAACAAGCAGTAATAAGTGCAGAGGATGGAGATGTGCTCTAGAAAGAAGAGGAATGAAGGTCAGCAGGACAAAGACAGAATATATGTGTGTGAATGAGAGGGAGGATAGAGGAATGGTGAGGATGCAAGGAGTAGAGGTGGCGAAGGTGGATGAGTTTAAATACTTGGGGTCACTAGTTCAGAGTAACGGTGAGTGTGGAGGAGAGGTGAAGAAGAGAGTACAGGCAGGATGGAGTGGGTGGAGAAGTGTCAGGAGTGATTTGTGACAGACAAGTACCTGTAAGAGTGAAAGGGAGGGTCTGCAAGAAGGTAGTGAGACCAGCTATGTTATATGGGTTGGAGACAGTGGCATTGACAAAAAGGCAGGAGTTTGAGCTGGATGTGGCAGAATTAAAGATGTTAAGGTTTGCACTGAGTGTGAGGAGGGTGGACAGGATTAGGAATAAGTATATTAGAGGGTCAGCCCAGGTTGGAAGGTTTGGAGACAAGCCAGAAAGGCACAATTACGTTGGTTTGGACATGTGCTGAGGAGGGATGCTGAGTATATTGGGAAAAAGATGCTAAGGATGAAGCTACCAGGTAACAGGAAAAGAGGAAGGCCTAAGATAAGGTTTATGGATGTGGTGAGAGAGGACATGCAGGTGGTTGGTGTGACAGAGCAAGATGCAGAGGACAAGAAGAAATGGAAACAGGTGATCTGCTGTGGCGACCCCTAACGGGAACAGCCGAAAGAAGATGATGATGAGTGAGCAAATGAGTTGGGCCCAGAAGGAGTATCCAAATACAACTCTACAAGAGGGGTGGGCAATTTCAAAGCCACCAACATTAATGCCAAAACAAGAACAGGAAGAGTGGGTGGGGAACTAACTGTAGAGAGACGGCCACAATTTCAATTGAGTAAATATCCAGTGAAAAACACAAATACATTAAATACATTACTATATGCAAAAGAGCAGATAAATGTGCACTTAAATTCACTTATATTGATTTCGGGTAGATGTTAGCTGGCCAAAGTTCTGATACTAAAATGACTGTTGTATATATTGTAAATATGTGACGTTTGGTTTGACAGTTTTTCCAGTAGGGGAAAGATGACATCAGTAAGACTCTTACTGAATAAGAGCATGATGCAAGGAAATGGAGAATATGGGTTAGAAGGAAGCCTAAGAGAAGGGGTGAATCAATCCTTTGGCATTTTTGACTCTCCCAGCAGACATCCGCTGGTGGAATAGTGCCTTACATTCTAAAACACTATTCTAATAGTGCCCATCTCCTAATCAAAACAGGTCAACTGACTTGGTTAAATGGAGGTGGGCACTCCAGTACATTTATCCCATGGGGGTTGAGGTTTGTACCTTGCAAGAAACCCATTTAGATGTAGCAGAAGATAAAACCTTATTTAAAGAGAAATGGAAATGCAAAACCTCTTCCTCTGTATTGCAGTGGCAGGGCTTTGGGGATTATAAGTTTGGTAGCTCACAGATACTCCTTAGAAATTCAGGGTGATCTGGTAGATGTGGAGGGGGGATTTCTGGTAAACTTTCAGGGGTGAAATGTATGATCTGCATTTGCCCCCCCTCCCAATTTTAGGAGGGTGGATTTCAGAGTGTGTGACCTAAATACTGCATTTCTATGAAGGAGTACTAATCTGTCTGAGACTATACTGCAGGCACGTCGACCAGGTACCAGGAAACTAAGGGATGTTGAGTTGTCCCATCTCTGCTTCATTCTTGCTATTTGCGTTCGGAGCCGATCCTTAGCTCTGACTCGGCCTACTTCTATAGGTCGAGATCTGTTTACTGGCTCGAGGCTAACCCTTATCCCAGAATTCCCGGCGTCAGCTACCCAGATCTCGTTTGCTGCTTCAGCTGTGAGGTTGCTTCGTTACTGGCTCAGGCTTAGTATAGTTTTTTTCTATTATAATTGTTTATTCTTCAAAATTTGTCAAGTTTTTGTCTAGATATAGTACTTTATCCCTTATCGCCTTCCTTGTGTGTTGTAGCTTTGTTGGCCGTCACTCCATACTCGGAGGCCTTTCTGTTTCCCCTGAAGTCGTTTAAATTAGAGAGCCCCCATCTTCCCCCCAGGACAGCAGTTTAAATTAAAGGCTTTCCTTTCTTTTCCTTAACTGTATTAAAAAAAATAATAAAAAAAATAAAAAAATTGTTTATTAGTTTAGTAGTGTAAGATGTCTAAAGAGGCCAAAGTTTCTGGCTTCAAAAAGTTTGACATGCTGTCAGAAAATGTCTGACAGATGGGCACACTAGCTGCGTTTGTTGTTTAGGGGCTGTGCACCTGCAGGACTCCTCTATCTGTCATGCATTTAGTCCAAGGGTCCTGCAGGAGCGCAAAAACAAATGAATACTTCGAGGATTATTGAAATTACAGGATTCCCCGGCTAAAGGTTCTCAGCCAGTGAAATCCTCTAAGTCTGTCAAGCCATCGGCTCCATCCTCGGAACCGGCTCTTAGGCTTGAACAACCAAGTCTGTCGGTGCTGACTAGCATCCACAAGTCAACTCATCCTTCGGCTTCAACTGCTACCTCGGCGCCATCTCGGAACCTCAAGCGAGCAAGGTCTCCTTCATTGGAGCCGATCCGCTCGGTGCCATAGTCACCCTTATTAGGAAGTGAACTTAGTCATCGCTCTTCATCCCACTGCTCTTGATCCTCTAGGTTATCGGATCAGGACGTGGAGAGAGTAGTCGGCAGGTTGCTTAAATCACAAGCCCTTGCGAAATTACTCTCCAGCCCACCTCAGCAGGTTGCGGCTCCATCCGCTTCCATCTCCATTCCTCCACCGACTACACTTAGTTTGGAGCCAGAGACCATGGACACGCTGATAGTAGAACCGACCACGCCGATCACCTCCTCTTCGGTTCCGACGTCTGCTCCAATCACCTTGATTGTTCGTCCATCGAGAGATTTGGGCGCCGAAGCTCTCTCTGCTCCGAGGGACGTAGTGGCATCGGACCCTTGTCTCTGAGCAGATGAGCTGTGCTCTCACATCGGCCTCAGAGCTATCATCCTCGATGTGGAGAAGGACTCCCATCTCTTCGGAGCCGGAACTTTCTTTGCCTCGGGGTCGGGATGCCTTCGAGGTTATGCAGTGAGTGTGCTGTCCCCTGAAACAGCACTACTTATCAGCCCCATCGGTGGCTCCTCTTGTGGTGCCTGTGTCGACCTCTGCTCCTCCAGCCCAGAAACGTAGAGAACCTATGCCCCAGGACACCCCATTGGGTGACCCCTCTTCTTCCGAGGCCTCCCCTGATCATTCGGAGGAGCCTCCCTGGAAGAAGTGCAAGAGGAAGCACCTAGACTCCCCTGAGTCTGTCAACTCAGATACAGACCTGGATGAATCGGAATGGTCTCCCTCAGAAGAGGTTTCCTTTTCGGACATCCTTGGAAATGCTTAGGCAGAGGGGGTGACTGGTCTTCCCTAGCCCCTACCGAGGACGAGTCTGTATACCTGGAGGCATTCGGTTCCCGACCCTCCACCTCTTGGGTGTCTCCACCTTTTGATCCACTCATGTCTATAGTGGCTCACAAGACTTGGTCAGCTCCAGATTCTGTGGAACCTACTCAGAGGAGACCAAATAAATTCATAGCAGCCAGCCAGGTCAAACAATTTCTCACTAAAGGTGTGCCAGTAGATGCCATGGTGGTAGCAGCAGCCACCAAGAAAGAGTTAGCCGAAATTTCTTCGTCTGTCCATCCACCAAACAGAGTGTAGGATGATGGACAGATATGGGAAGCAAATGTTTTCCTCTGCAACCTTCTCCATGAGGTCCCGTAATTCTCTCTCATTTTACACAACTTCAAAGGGATCTCCTAAAAGAGCTTGGAGATGCCCTACAAGATCCTGCAGTTGAGGGAGCATCAGCCAAAATAGCTTCCCAGCTTGCGACTCTTAATTCAATAGTCAACTCCTACATGAGGCTGATTTCCTATGCTTGATGGAGGGAGCAGAGCCGCAGGTACAGGAGTGGCTCGCAGGAAACGTGCTTGGCTGTGGCTGTGTCAATTTGCGGAACTCTTTGAGCGTACTTCACAAATACTCCCTTTGATGGCTCCTCGCTTTTTGGGCCTCTGGTGAAAGACGCACTTACCAGGTGTGAGCAGGAAGGCAAGACTCTTTCTGCCGTGGAAGTCCATTTTTCCACTCCTAACAGACCTTATCCCAAAGGTCAGCGTGGTGGAAAGATGTGGTTTCAAAAGTCCCAGGGACCCTTGCCTGACGCACGTGGTGATTTTTTCCCCCAGGGGCAGATGGGGAAATAGTGGCAGACGTTGCCCTCGTGGCAGAGGGGAACCACAAAATCAGGGTGATAGAGAAACTTTCTCTGCCAAACCCTTCCAGCATCCCTGACTGGTTGCCCGACGCCTCACCTCTGGAGGCAGTCGGGGGGGGGGGGGGACTTTCCCTGTACCCAGAAGCCGAGACAAATGGGTACCATCTATCATATCCGGAGGTTACAAAATTCCCTTCCATCAACCCCCTCTAAAGTCAAAGTCCTTCCCAGATGTCCCACGCAATCTAAGGGATCAAGCAGTTATTCAAGTTTCAAAACTGCTAGAAAGAGTCATTCGGGAAGTCCCTGCAGACCAACTAGGATCCGGAACTTGCTGAAGATTCTTTTTAATACCAAAAAAGGCAGGAGACTGGAGACCAATACTGGATGTCAGCAGATTGAACAAATATGTACAAAAAGAAAAGTTCCAGATAGTAACACTGCAGTCCATTCTCCTCTTTCTGGGTCAGGACAACTGGATGTGCGCAATAGATCTGAAGGATGTGTACTACCATATCAGAATGGACGGACTCTCCAGGAGATTTCTTCGCTTTCGGGTAGGGGCCAGTGATTACCAGTTCAGAGCTCTGCACTTTGGTCTCACCACAGCCCCCAGGGTGTTCACCAAATGTATGGCAGTAGTCACGGCTCACCTGACACGTCAAGGATTCCAGGTGTTTCCTTATCTAGACGACTGGCTCCTAACTGCTAACACCAGGCATCAACTCTTAGAGGCACGGGATTATACAATGTCAACCTGCACCCAACTAGGCATTACAGTAAATTTCGAAAAATCTGCCTTGTTGCCCTGTCAATCTGTTACATATATAGGAGCAGAGTTAAACACAAAACAGATGTTTGCAAGGTTACCTCAGGAAAGAGTTTTCTCTCTTCATCAAGTGTCATTTCTAATGCAGAGCAAAAAGATCCAAGTCAGACATGTCCAGCAAGTTCTAGGCTCCATGGCAGCTGCCATTCATCTTGTACCATTAGCGTGTTACCACATGAGTCCTTCAGTGGCTTCTCTTCACGCAGTGGTCCTTCCAGGAACTACCAATGTCTCACATGATCCTGATTACAGAAACATACAAAAGACACCTCTCTTGGTGGATGGTCTTCCCACTGGTGACTCAAGGCAGACCTTTCATTCAACCCCCTCTGGTATCCACAGTGACCACGGATGCCTCCCTGATAGGGTGGGGGGCATTATCTAGGCAGGACAGTCCAAGGCATGTGGCAACCTCACGAGTACCATCTGCATATCAATGTCCTAGAGAGGAGAGCGGTGCTCCTAGTGTTGCAAGCTCTTCAAGACACACTTCCTTCTGGGACTGTTGCAATCCAAACAGACAACATGTCAGTTGTGTGGTACATCAACATGCCGGGTGGGACCAGGTCCTACCCCTTGTGTCGAGAAGCCCTCAAGCTATGGCAATGGGCGATTTCCTCCAAACGTTTTCTGACCGCAACACACATCCCTGGGAAATCAAACGTAATAGCAGACAGGCTCAGCAGGGCTATCCTCGTGCCTCACGAGTGGTCTGTGAATCAGGAAGTTGCGGACCTTATCTTCCGCAAATGGGGCCAGCCTTGCTGTGATCTATTTGCCCCCCCCCCCCAAAACAACAAATGCAGCAGCTACTTCTCCCTGCTTCCTCCTCCAGGTCAAACTCCCAGGGATGCTCTAGTCCACGATTGGCCTCAGGGGACTCCTTTATGCATTTCCCCCTTTTCCAAAACTCCTACAGTAAGCAAAATCGTTGGGTTGCAAAATGATCCTCATTGCCCCCTATTGGCCTTGACGGATATGATTTCCGTTCCTACACCTCCACCTTTTAGACAAGCCTTGGGTTCTGGACCCAGTACCAGATCTGCTGATTCATCAGTCAGGCTGGTTACACCAATCCCTTCAGACTCTCAAGCTCACAGCTTGGTGTTTCCCTTAGCCAGGCTTCCAAGTGTCTCCCCAGCAGTTCGTGATGATATAGTTTCCTCCCATAAGTCAACTACGAGAAAGACTTGTGCTAGCAAATGGAAAAGATTTTCTTACTGGGCAGAATATAGAAACTTAGACCCCTTTTCAGCCCCAGTCCATCAAATTCTAGAATTTCTAGCCAGAGCTTTTTCAGTTGGGTGTGGCTGCTGCTACCATCAGGGTACAACTGGCTGCCATATCTAATTTTCATATTGGAATTCTTAATTCTAGCATGTCTCTGCAAAGCCTTCATGAGAGGAACATCTCTTCTTAGAACCCCAGTGAGAGATTCACCTTCTCCTTGGGATCTCAATTTAGTTTTGACTTCTTTGATTCTGCCTCCCTTTGAACCAGCAGCTTCATGTCCCTTAAAATTTCTTTCTTGGAAAATTTATTTATTTTATTTTACATTTGTTGACTGGGATAGTCCGACTGGATGCATGTCCATTTTCAGTGGAGGCCCGGGGAGAAAAGCTCCAAGGGCAAGCAGATACAGCATTACATATTACAAACAGACAATTTACAGAGATTACATAAGTAAGCAAGTTAAACAAGTTCCACAGGTTAGAGTTAATCCTGAGCGCAAGTCAGGATTAAATTAAATTACACAGTAAACCAGTTAACAGATTTTTTACACATTCTAGAGTGAGTTAACCAGGCTTGATACATTGATATAGCCAGTTAAGTGACAAATGTTGTTTGAGTCTAGTTTTAAATTGACCTAAGGTGGAAAGTAAGGTATCAGCTGGAAGAGAGTTCCAGTATCTACTTAGAGTTTGCAGAGAGAGAGTCACCGGCTGTGTTATTAATTTTGCTAGTCTGAATTAGTAGTTTGTTAGAGGATCGAAGCAGTCTAGGATTGTTATAGGGGGTGATAATATTTTTAAGTGCAGGAGTATTGTCCGGATTATTGAGGATTTTATAGGCCATAATCAGTTGGTTATACTGGATTAGGCTGGGAAGTTCAAGCCACCCAAGCTGATTTGGATTGATGCAATGATGTGTCCTAATAGGCAGCCCAGTGGCAAACCTGGCAATGTGGTTGTAGCAAATTGTGAGTTTAAGGACAGACTTGTTTAAATTCGAGGGTAGAGGGGATGCATACAGAAGGGTTGAAAGAAGGTGAGAGTGAGCTATGGCAATTTTAGCTGGAGGTGTTAGGAAGGCTTTTATTCTGTAAAGTGACCCTAGTTTTTTTATTGATAGTTTTGATAGTTTGGTTAACATGTAGGTCGAATTTTAGATTGTCTATGATGACACCTAATAGTTTTATAGAGGGGTCAGGGGAGATTATTGTGCCATCGTTTGAATTTATGGTAAAGGTGAAAGCGGTAGACCTTCGTGTTGGTGAAAATAACAGCATTTTAGTTTTTTTGGGGATTTAGGATCAGATGATGTTCAGAAAGCCAGTTTTCTATTGTATTAAAAGTGGTCTGGGTAGCTGACCATAACTCTACTGGAGATGTGGCTGAGCAAATCAGAGTAGAGTCATCAGCATATTGGATACAGCTGACTTTTGGGATGACAGTATAAAGGTAGTTAATGAAGATGGAGAACAGCAAGGGCCCTAGTATAGAGCCTTGTTGGTACTCCAAGGGTGTTGGGTAGAAGGTTAGAGAGTTTGTTCTGCCAGAGGACAGCCTGCTGTCGACCATTCAGGTAGGATTGAAACCATTGAAGGGCTCTAGTATCTAGACAGAATGTTTGCAGTGTGTGGATTAAAAGTTGATCAACCATATTGAATGCCTTGGAAAGATCCAAGAAGATGGCTGAGGATATATAATTATTGTTGCGATTATGATTTATGGTGTTGGTAAAGGCTAGGAGGGTTGAAGTAGTGCTGTGATGAGGACGGAGGCCATGCTGTGAGTGTCTGCCATAAGGTGATTCTGGATTAGGTGGTGCATGAGTTGTCTGAATACATTTTTTCATAATCTTTGCAAGTGGAGAAAGTATAGCTATTGGCCTATAATTTGAGAATTCAGTAGAACTGCCTCCTTTGTGAAGTGGAAATACATAGGATATTTTCCAAATGGTGGGAATTTTAGCTTCTACTATGGTTCGATTGATTAGTATTGAGACGGGGTAAGCAATAGCATCAGCTGATTTTTGTAGGTACTCTGCAGGGAGTTGATCAGCAGAAAGTGTAGTGGGTTTTAATTTTTTGATCAAGGTACGGATAAATGAAGTGGCGACTGGTTGGAAGCTGAATGCGAATAGGTTTCTAGGGGTGCTATTTTCAGGACCAGGGGAGCTAGGAGGTAGTTGGCTAGCTAGGGCTTGAATTGTCTCAGAAAAGAATCTGTTAAAACTGTCAAACATCTTCAGGGGTTTTATCAATAGTAGCAGCAGGGAATGGGGTTGAAGTTTGTCCAGGATGTAGTAGATTATTTAAACCTGCCCAAAACTTCTGAGGGTTATTTTGATTTACTGTCTAAATTACTGTAGTATTGTTTTTTTGTCTTACAAAATTGATTTTTTGGTTTAGTTCCTGGATTGCCTGTATTTAATGTGATCTTGAGGGTCTTCAGAAGAACACCTTAAAGCCCATGCTTTGTTTCTAAGGGTAATTTTGAGTTTAGACTCTTTAGAAAGTCATGGCGCAGTTTTTTGCCTTGGTTCTCTTTGAACGAACAGGTGAATGCAAATCAAGGATCTCAAGGAATTTGTTAAAGTATGCTACTGCTTCCTCTAAGGGGAGGTGTTTTAGAATAGACCAGTTACATGAGTTTAGTTCTTGTTGGAATTTGACAGGGTCAAAGTTTTTATTGTTTCTAACCTTTCTGAGTAAGGGTTGTTGGGAATTAATGGTTTTGTGCTTAATTACATATGTGAGAAGGTGATCGCTTAGGCCATCAAGGAGGGTACCAGAGGTGTACAGTTGGGGGGGGTGAATATTTGAGTACCCAGTCAAGTATGCTTTCCTTTTGGTTGGGTTTACCTATCCTGATAGGGGTGGATATAATTTGTGTAAATCCATGCAGGTTAATATGGGTGGTTGGGGATTCAGAGGAACCAGGTGCCCCAGTCTATGTTAGTCTCCCAAGTAGTAGGGTTTCTTGGGGGTAGTGACATGATAGCCAGTGCAGGATATCTTCAAGTGTAGATATATTGTTACCTGGGGGAATGTACATACGGATGATATCAATGCATTTATTTTTATTAAGTTGCAATTTGGTGGCAAGAATCTGAGAGATTAATCTGAGGTGGTTGTATTACATCTATGGTGACATTCAACTCAGATTTAGTACAGCTGCCTCCTCCCTCCTTCCTCGAAGCATGATCCAGCCTGTGTATGTTGTACCCAGGTGGTAACACTTGTCTTTAGTGTTAGGTTTTAACCAGGTTTCAGATAAACAGAGGCTCTCAGGGGAGTGGACATCCAGAAGTGCATGCAATTTATGTACCTTGTTATTAATGCTTCTAATATTGAGATGACAGGCTAGGAGAGAGTGAGTTAGTTAATGGCCTATTAATTGTAGGGTTGTAGCTTAGATTGCAAGTAGAGGGGGTATGTGTATCTGAAGTGGGTGGGCCAGGGTTGGGGTGAATATCACCACCAAGTATTAGGTTGAGTCTATACTTGGTGATGAACTTCAGGAATTTGTTTTAGTTTGTGGTAGTGTTTGGATCTAGAGCTTATGTGCCTGGGAAACGCTTTCTTGTTGCTATTACCTCAGCTAGACTTGTTTCAGAACTCCAAGCACTCTGTGTTCGTCCTCCATGTATGGTGTTTCACAAAGATAGAGTTTCTGTGAGAACCAACCCATCCTTCATACCAAAAGTCTGTTCAGAAAACAATTTAAATCAATCCACTGATCTCCCCGTCTTCTTTCCCAATCATAGCAACAAGGCAGAATGCAGTCTTCACCAACTGGATATGCACATACGATTACGTTTTTACCTCCATAGGACCAAAGAGCTAAGAGAGTCAGACCAATTATTTCTCTCCTATGCTCACAATAAGCAAGGCCTTCCAGTTTCTTAGGGGACCTTATCCAAATGGTTATCTGACACCATTGCCTTTATTTATCAGTTAAGACTTAAACATCTACCAGCAAAACCAAAAGGTCATTCTACTAGAGCATTAGCCACTTTTGTAGCCTTTCAGTCTAAATTGCCCATAGACTCAATTTGTGCAGCTGCTACTTGGGCAAACCCTCATACCTTTATCTCTCATTACAAAGTGGATGTGGTCTCCCAGAGCAGGGCTTCCTTTGGTTCCATTGTTCTGAAGAGTCTGTTCTAATGAGCCACCCGGGGTCTTTAGGTGCTAGGGACACTGTCCCAAACAGCAAGAACGAAGGCGAGATGGGACAACTTAACATAAAGGTTATGTACCTACCAATAACGTTCCATGTTAGTTGTCCTTCATCTCACCTTCCTTCTTGCGTCCCCCCCTCCTTCCCCCTTCCTGGAGGATTGAGAGGAGTTCACTATGGTTTCACTGGGTGATTTCCTTTTTTCTTGGTTCACATGCCAGGTAATTTTATGACAGTTTACTCTGATCTTTTATTTTGGTAAATCAGTTTTTTAGGCTACTGGTTACTTTATATGTCTGGTGTGCACTATCTCAAATGAGATCTGGGTAGCTGGCGCTGGGCATTCTGGGATAAGGGTTAACCTCGAGCCAGTAAATAGCTCTTGAGCTATAGAAGTAGGCAGAGTCAGAGCAGAGGATCGGCTCCGAACCCAAACAGCAAGAAGGAAGGCGAGATGAAGGACAACTAACATGGAATGTTATGGTAGGTACATAACGTCTTTTTCCTAGGGTAGGTCCGTATGTTGATAGATATGTAGTTGTGCATGGGAGTGCTCTGCTACATTATTCATTTAGAGCAAGCAAAATAGGAACAGCAACTAGGCTGGAAAAGGTATATATCGGGGATAAATTTGTATGCAGTTAACTTTTGAAGTACTAGCAAATCTGAAGTAAACTTCATTTGTTCATCAACCTGTGGGTATCTGATCCGAATCGGATCCGAGCCGGCAGCTTTATTCAGCTAAGATCCGAGCTCCAAGCTCCTCCCTCTTACCCATAACCCCCTGCCATCCTCCTCAGTCCTCGGATCTCGTTTGCCGCGGCTTATTCAAGCAACTAGAATGAGTTCCAGGCGTAGGATTTCGTGAGTTTTTGAAGAAAATTTTCCTCTGTTTTTTTACCTAGTTTTAGTTTAACTGTTAGCGAGTGAGTGTTGTTCCCTTTTGTACTTGTTTTAGCCAAGTTTTTGTGTTAAATCTTTATATTTTCTCGGTTTACTAGTCTCCCTCTTCCCTCTTCCCGTGTGTGTGAAGGTGTGTTTGGGTTAGGCCCTTGTTACAATTATGGCAGAGTCCCCTAAAACTTTCTTCTCTAAATGCACCGAGTGTGGCCATAAGCTATCCCCGGCGGATGGCCACACTCCTGTGTGTTACCTGCCTTGGGGTTGACCACCTTTCTTCGGGCTGCACGATTTGTGCAGCCTTCAACCCCAGGGCTTTGAGGGATAGGAGGTCGAAGCTGGTTCTGGCGGGACTTCTGCCCCCGAACTCGGCATAGTCCTCTTCTCCCTTGGCACCGGCTGCTACCGCAACAGTTCCGCCTGCCATCCCTGCTCCCCTGGCCGGGGCTCACCCTCCCACCGAGGCCCAGGAGAAGGAGGAGAGGGAATCTAGGAGGGAGAGAAAAAAGGACAAGCACCACAAGCGGCGAGCCGAAGCTTCCTCTTCAGCTCCGCCAGCGAAGCAGCTAGTCTCTCCTAGGGCCTCCTGGCCTTCTTCCCGGTTCCATTCCTCCCCGTTTTTCTCTGGGGCCGGAGGAGGAGGAGACCCAGTTGCCTTCGAGGTCTTCGAGGCGTCACTCCAGGCCTGCCTCGGTGGCCTCATCAAGGTATACAAGAAGCTTGTCAGATGCAGATATGGACCGGATGATGCGTAGGTTTCTCCAGGCCCAACTGCAGATGGGAGTAATCCTGCCTCTCCCCCCTCCGTGGGGGAGCTCGACCCCCTTTTATGCCCCGATTGCTCCTTCTCCAACCCACTTCTGGGGTTTGGAGCCGTCTGATCCAGGCAGCATCAGAGCCGGGGGAGGCTCGGCGCCGATGGTACTCCCTTCTTCGGCTCCGACCGTACCCTCAAGCTTATTGGGTCCATTTTCAGATCCGAGCTCTCGGAGCCGTGAGCTTCAGATTCAGAGGTGTTAGTGTGTCTTCGGCTCCGTCTCGGTTGGAGCACACTGGCCCTTCGGATTCGAATGCATCGGCACCGGCTCCGGTCTGCACCTCCGATCCGAAGGGGCTGCTCTCTGAGCTTAGAGCAGTTCTCCTTCGGCGTTCGATGTTGTGGCGAGGGTTTTGTCGAGGGACTCGAGGCCCCAGGCTCCTGCTGCGGTTCCACCCATCACTCCCTCTCAGGCGGGCCTACCTTCCATCACCCGGCCCCAGGGACAGCCTGTGCCTACGTTCCAGATGGTTCACTTAGAGGAACAGGATGTGGTTGGTGAGGCATCCTCTGACAGCCCCCCCCCCCCCCCAGAGGAGGTTCCTCACAAACGTAAATGCAAGAGAAGGCACTTGGACTCACCTGAGTCCCTGACAGAGGACACGGACTTAGAGGAAGGGGAAGGTTCCCCAAGGTCACCCCCTCGAGGACGTCTCCTTCAGAGACATTATGGAAATGCTTCGTATTAGAGGGGGGGTGGTCAGCCCAAAAGCCTTCCTCCGATGAGTCTGTGTTTCTGGAGACGTTTGACGCAGGCCCATCTACCTCTTGGGTGTCCCCTCCAGCCGATCCCCTGGTAGATCTGATTACTACCAGGGCATGGAAGGAACTGGACACTGTGGAGCCCATACCAAAGAGACCTGACAAAATTCTTAGCCCACCCACAGACGGGACGGTTTGGAGCAAGAATGCTTCAGTAAATGCCATGTTGGTGGTGGCGGCTGCCACCAAGAAGGAACTGGCCTAGGAGAGTTCCTCAGTCCATCCACCCGACAAGGAGTCCCGGACGATGGACTGCATAGGGAAGTGGATGTTTGCTTCAGCCACCTTCTCTGTAAGGTCGCTTAACTACATGGCACATGTCATATGACTCCAGCGGGATCTTGTCAAGGAATACGAGGGTCGCCCCAGAGTCCATGTCGGCTGAGGATAAGAAAGTATTCTCAGCCCGAATGGCCACTCGTAAGTCCATTTCGAATACTTCTATGCATCTCCTTTCCCATGCCACGGAAGGAGCTGCTATAGCTAGGGGAGCGGGCATTGTCTTACGGAGGCATGCCGGGCTCCACCTCTGCGACTTTGCAGAACCCTTCAAGACGTCCTTCGCAAATGCCCATTTTGACGGCTCTTCGCTGTTTGGCAAGACAGTCTGCGACACGCTAGTCCAGAGCGAGAAAGACGGGAAGACGTCTGCCGTCGGAGTCCACTTCTCGGCTCTCCAAAGGTCCTTCTCCAGGAACCAACGGGACAAAAGAAGATGTGGTTCCGGAAATCTCAACAGTCCCGTTTGCTCCGGACCCCTTGTCCTTCAGAGACTGAGGAGGACAGGGTGGACGTTGGCCCAGAGGCAGAGGGGGTCCAAAGAATTTCAGGTAGAGAGCCTTTTTCGGATTGGCCCGCGCAGAAACCCTGGGGGGTTACCCAACTGCTCCACTCTGGAGGCAGTCGGGGGGGCGCTTCTCGAGGCACCTAGCAGTTTGGGAGTCCATTACAACGGATCGCTGGGTGCTTCGAATCATACCCAGAGGTTACACTATCCCCTTCCTGAATCGCCCTCTCAGACCCCGGAGCCTCCCGATGTCCCACACAAGGGAGGCAGCAGCCAGAAATAAAGCAGCTGCTAGAAAAAGGAGCAATCCAGCCCGTCCCCTAGACCAGTCCGGATTAGGCTTCTACTCCAGGTTCTTTTTGGTGCCAAAAAAGCCGGGGGACTTGAGACCAATCCTCGACCTGTCCTTTCTGAACCTAGCGGTCGCCAAAGAAAAATTCCGGATGATCACCATTCAATCCATTCTCCCACTCCTACAGGAGAACGACTGGATGTGCTCTGTAGACCTCAAGGATGCATGCTACCACATTTTAATGGACAGACGATCCAGGAGGTTTCTCCGCTTCCGGCTGGGAGCCAGTCACTATTAGTTCAGGGTCCTGCCCTTTGGTCTCACCACAGCCCCCAGGGTGTTCACCAAAGTGATGGCAGTTGTAGCGGCCCACCTGAGGCTTCAGGGGATACAGGTCTTTCCGTACTTAGACGACTGGCTCCTGATCACCCCCGACAGGCATCTACTCTGTTCAGCCAGGAATTACTTCCTTCACTTGGCCTCTCATCTGGGAATTTCTATCCATCTCAAGAAGTCCTCCCTTCAGCCAACTCGGACCTTAGATTTCATAGGAGCCAGGATAGATGCAAACCTCTTGAGGGCCTTTCTAACTCCAGGCAGGCTTCGAACCTTGACATTCCATGTGATGGCTCTCCTACAATCCCCGAGCCCCCCAGCGGAATTGGTCCTGAGGGCAGTAAGTTCCATGGCGGCTGCCATCAATGTTTCACCATTCGCTCGTCTAAACATGAGGATCCTGCAGTGGACATTGCAGGTCCAATGGTCTATTCTGCAACATCCGCTAAGTATGACTATTCCCCTCAGCAATGTTTGCAAGAGGTCCCTACTCTGGTGGATCCAATCCTTGGATCTCCGGGAAGGGTGTCCCTTTGCTATGACCCCACCCCAAGCCACAATGACCACGGACGCTTCTCGCCTCGGGTGGTGGGGGGCACTGCATGGGCAGAACCGTCCAAGGCACGTGGACACACTCAGAGACCTTGTTGCACATCAATGTCCTGGAGATGAGGGCGGTGCTGTTGGCGTTGTAAGCACTCCAGGCCCTTCTTCCCTCAGGGACAATTGTGATTCAATCAGACAACATGTCTGTAGTCTGGTATATCAAAAAACGGGGGAACCAGATCCTATCCGCTGTGTCGAGTGGCCATGAGAGTTTGGGAATGGGTGATCTCCAACCGCTTTCTCATAGCAACGCACTTTCCGGGTCGGTCCAACATTTTGCCGGACAAGCTGAGTCGACCCATCCTCTCACCTTACAGTGGTCTCTGAACCCGAGTAGCGAAGCAGATCTTCAAGTGGAGTCAACCTTGCTGCGATCTTTTCGAGTCACCTTGAACAAAGTGCAGCGAGTACCGCTCTACTTCTCCCACCAGGGAATCCCCAGAGACGCTCTAGTCCGTGCTTGACCATCCAGTCTACTATATGCTTATCCACCTCTTCCCCTCATGGTAAGATTCTTGCAGAAAGCTTCGTCAGTTGAGGAGCAGTGTGATCCTCATAGCCCCATTCTGGCCTCGTCAAACGTGGTTCCCTTGCCTATGGTCTCATCACGATCCTCCATAGATCTGATTACTACCAGGGCATGGAAGGAACTGGACACTGTGGAGCCCATACCAAAGAGACCTGACAAAATTCTTAGCCCACCCACAGACGGGACGGTTTGGAGCAAGAATGCTTCAGTAAATGCCATGTTGGTGGTGGCGGCTGCCACCAAGAAGGAACTGGCCTAGGAGAGTTCCTCAGTCCATCCACCCGACAAGGAGTCCCGGACGATGGACTGCATAGGGAAGTGGATGTTTGCTTCAGCCACCTTCTCTGTAAGGTCGCTTAACTACATGGCACATGTCATATGACTCCAGCGGGATCTTGTCAAGGAATACGCAGGGTCGCCCCCAGAGTCCATGTCGGCTGAGGATAAGAAAGTATTCTCAGCCCGAATGGCCACTCGTAAGTCCATTTCGAATACTTCTATGCATCTCCTTTCCCATGCCACGGAAGGAGCTGCTATAGCTAGGGGAGCGGGCATTGTCTTACGGAGGCATGCCGGGCTCCACCTCTGCGACTTTGCAGAACCCTTCAAGACGTCCTTCGCAAATGCCCATTTTGACGGCTCTTCGCTGTTTGGCAAGACAGTCTGCGACACGCTAGTCCAGAGCGAGAAAGACGGGAAGACGTCTGCCGTCGGAGTCCACTTCTCGGCTCTCCAAAGGTCCTTCTCCAGGAACCAACGGGACAAAAGAAGATGTGGTTCCGGAAATCTCAACAGTCCCGTTTTGCTCCGGACCCCTTGTCCTTCAGAGACTGAGGAGGACAGGGTGGACGTTGGCCCAGAGGCAGAGGGGGTCCAAAGAATTTCAGGTAGAGAGCCTTTTTCGGATTGGCCCGCGCAGAAACCCTGGGGGGTTACCCAACTGCTCCACTCTGGAGGCAGTCGGGGGGGCGCTTCTCGAGGCACCTAGCAGTTTGGGAGTCCATTACAACGGATCGCTGGGTGCTTCGAATCATACCCAGAGGTTACACTATCCCCTTCCTGAATCGCCCTCTCAGACCCCGGAGCCTCCCCGATGTCCCACACAAGGGAGGCAGCAGCCGCAGAAATAAAGCAGCTGCTAGAAAAAAGGAGCAATCCAGCCCGTCCCCCTAGACCAGTCCGGATTAGGCTTCTACTCCAGGTTCTTTTTGGTGCCAAAAAAGCCGGGGGACTTGAGACCAATCCTCGACCTGTCCTTTCTGAACCTAGCGGTCGCCAAAGAAAAATTCCGGATGATCACCATTCAATCCATTCTCCCACTCCTACAGGAGAACGACTGGATGTGCTCTGTAGACCTCAAGGATGCATGCTACCACATTTTAATGGACAGACGATCCAGGAGGTTTCTCCGCTTCCGGCTGGGAGCCAGTCACTATTAGTTCAGGGTCCTGCCCTTTGGTCTCACCACAGCCCCAGGGTGTTCACCAAAGTGATGGCAGTTGTAGCGGCCCACCTGAGGCTTCAGGGATACAGGTCTTTCCGTACTTAGACGACTGGCTCCTGATCACCCCCGACAGGCATCTACTCTGTTCAGCCAGGAATTACTTCCTTCACTTGGCCTCTCATCTGGGAATTTCTATCCATCTCAAGAAGTCCTCCCTTCAGCCAACTCGGACCTTAGATTTCATAGGAGCCAGGATAGATGCAAACCTCTTGAGGGCCTTTCTAACTCCAGGCAGGCTTCGAACCTTGACATTCCATGTGATGGCTCTCCTACAATCCCCGAGCCCCCCAGCGGAATTGGTCCTGAGGGCAGTAAGTTCCATGGCGGCTGCCATCAATATTTCACCATTCGCTCGTCTAAACATGAGGATCCTGCAGTGGACATTGCAGGTCCAATGGTCTATTCTGCAACATCCGCTAAGTATGACTATTCCCCTCAGCAATGTTTGCAAGAGGTCCCTACTCTGGTGGATCCAATCCTTGGATCTCCGGAAGGTGTCCTTTGCTATGACCCCACCCCAAGCCACAATGACCACGGACGCTTCTCGCCTCGGGTGGTGGGGGGCACTGCATGGGCAGAACCGTCCAAGGCACGTGGACACACTCAGAGACCTTGTTGCACATCAATGTCCTGGAGATGAGGGCGGTGCTGTTGGCGTTGTAAGCACTCCAGGCCCTTCTTCCCTCAGGGACAATTGTGATTCAATCAGACAACATGTCTGTAGTCTGGTATATCAAAAAACGGGGGAACCAGATCCTATCCGCTGTGTCGAGTGGCCATGAGAGTTTGGGAATGGGTGATCTCCAACCGCTTTCTCATAGCAACGCACTTTCCGGGTCGGTCCAACATTTTGGTGGACAAGCTGAGTCGAACCATCCTCTCACCTTACGAGTGGTCTCTGAACCCGAGAGTAGCGAAGCAGATCTTCAAGTGGAGTCAACCTTGCTGCGATCTTTTCGAGTCACCTTCGAACGCAAAGTGCAGCGAGTACTTCGCTCTACTTCTCCCACCAGGGGAATCCCCCAGAGACGCTCTAGTCCGTGCTTGACCATCCAGTCTACTTTATGCTTATCCACCTCTTCCCCTCATGGTAAGATTCTTGCAGAAAGCTCGTCAGTTGAGGAGCAGTGTGATCCTCATAGCCCCATTCTGGCCTCGTCAAACGTGGTTCCCTTGCCTATGGTCTCATCTGGTCGATCCTCCATAGATTCTGAATCCCACTCAGGATCTGATTTCTCACCCCCTGGAATTGACAACTCCAAACCTGGGCAATCTCAAGCTCACAGCTTGGTTGATCAGTTCCAATCATAGGTAGGACTCCCGGTATCTCCTCTTCTGTCAAAGCTATTCTAGTAGCTGCTCATAAACCTTCTACCAGGAAGGTCTATAAGAGCAAATGGAAACGTTTTTCGATCTGGGCGGAACATAGACATATGGACCCCTTTACAGCCCCGATAACAGCTGTATTAGAGTTTTTGTCGTACCTATTCGATCAAGGTGCCAGCTCATCCACCGTCAAAGTCCAATTAGCAGCAATTTCACACTTTCATGTGGGAAGTGATCTCAGTTCATTAGCTTCTTCCAAGATCCGCAAAAATTTTGTTAAGGGTACTTTCCTGTTAAGGCCTCCTGTGAAGGATGCAGTCCCTCTGTGGGATTTAACCCTTGTTCTTCAGGCTGTTACCGCCCCCCCCCTTTGAACCTGCAGCTTTGGTGGATCTTAAATACTTATCTTGGAAGACGGCCTTTCTCATTGCCATCACTTTAGCCAGAAGGGTTTCGGAGCTTCAAGCCCTTTGAGCCAAACCTCCATATCTGGTCTTCCATAAAGATGGTTTCCCTCAGGACCAATCCCTCCTTCTTACCTAAAGTCGCCTCCGAGTCCAGCATTAATCAATGTATCAATTTGCCAGTTTTTTCCCAAATTATCAAAACAAAGGTGAATACAAATTACACTCTTTAGATGTGCAAAGACAATTGAGGTTCTATTTGCACAGGACTGCTGGTCATAGAAAATCTGAGCAACTCCTTGTATCCTTCGCGAAACCCTTTTTGGGTAAACCTGTGTCAAAAGCTACATTGTCCAGATGGATTTCACAATGTGTACTTCTTGCATATAAGAGTTCTGGCCAACCCAGAACCTGTCTGAGTTCACGCCCATTCTACTCTTATCGATTTCAACTTCTGCTGCCTTTTGGTCCAGGGTGTCCTTGGATGATATTTGTTCTGCAGCCACTTGGGCTTCATCCCATACCTTTATTACACATTACAAGCTGGATTTAATTTCCAGAGGAAGGGCGTCCTTTGGCTCTGCAGTGCTCCGGAATATTCTTCCATGAGGACCTCCCAAGTTTAGGTAGCTGGAGACTCTGTCCCACAGGTTGATGAACAAATGAAGTTAACTACTTCAGATAAAGAAGTTATGTACTTACCATTACGTTCCATCTGAGTAGGTAACTTCATTTGTCAGCAACCAGCCCCCCTCCGTCCCCCTAACCTGTAGCTCGTCTTTTTAGGACCTTGTGTCCTCTGTACCAGATAACATCAGGTTAGGAAGTTTAGTTGATCTTGATTGTAGTAGGTTATAACGCTAAGCAAACTCTATCTGAGGACTGAGGAGGATGGTAGGGGGTTATGGGTAAGAGGGAGGAGCTTGGAGCTCGGATCTTAGCTGAGTAAAGCTGCCGGCTCTGATCCGATACCCACGGGTTGCTGACGAAGTTACCTACTCGGATGGAACGTTATGGTAAGTACATAACTTTTCTGACCATTCTCCAATACAGGTAGGTTTGGCACTTAGTTTTGGCCCCACGTTAGACAGACACTTGAGGTTTCCATTTTGCTATCGTAAAACACATTTCAGGAGCCAGGTGCAAAATATGTTGCAAAAGGATCTAAGGGAAGCAGAGGGTGCAGAAGTGAATTTTAATAAATATGATGGTATCAAAGAAAGGATTACAAATCAAATAGAGAGGACTGACATCTAATTCAAAAGATGTAAAGTTTTAAAATGTCAAAACCCATAGGATCGAGACCATGTGTTTAACTAACATTTTAAAATAATGAAAACCTAGAAACAAAACAATGTTTTGTAGGGGGCAAGCCTCTCCACACCACCAGAGTCCCAAGTAATTATAAATATATAGAGACATCTCCAAAGTAGCTCTGCATCAGGGAAAAGGGCACATTCTGTAATCCCTGCTGTACCACAATTTGTCAAAACACCTCTGTTTTAAAATGTTGTTCATATAGTCTCGGCCATATGGGTTTCACCATTTTAAAACTTCAAACTTTTGAACTAAACTCAAGGACTAGAGAAGAGTACCAGTAAGTTGAGTGACTGCTAAGGTAGTGGAGAGAGCCAGGCAGGAAGTATTTAAGGAGTCCGGGGTTGGAGGTAGATGAGACTTCTAGATGCTCTGCATCAACGACCATTAAATTTAATGGCTAAGAATTGGGATCTCTACTTGTCTAGCATTTTTTTCAGGGATTCACCCTGATAGCATATACTCACCAGTAGATTGAGACAACAAAAAGCAAGACAAAAAGAGCAGTTATATTCAGATAAAAAAGGAAGAACATGAACCTGATGAGGTACTAAATGATTTTTACATGCAATTTCACCTCCCTGTTTGTGGCTCAAACTTTCCCTGACCCCCTTACACAGAAATGGAAAACTTAGCAGATTGACTGTGTGGAAGCATTCTTGAAGCCTGGGCCTCCTCCTGTAGAGTCTAGTATTTCTGGTAATTGGATATTGTTATGGTGTATGGGCAAAGGTAAGGGTATATGGGGTTATTTCTGCTCTAAGGAAGTGATTTGCGTGGGTGTCTGGGCCATCAGTTGGGACACTTGCCTGAAGGAAGATCCATATTCTAGATCAGTTGAATGTCCTAAAAGATATTTGAAAACCAGCCATTCTTCCCTCTTCCACACCTTTGGCTTCATTGAAGCAGTGTTCATGTAGCTTTCTCAGGAAGTAGTGCACTTCAGAGTTTAGCTTGTTTCTGTTTGCTGTCTAGGAGAATACAGTGCTACCCATGTTCTGTTCATTCCCAGCCAGTCAAGGGAGAATGGGAAGAAGCTTCTTGGTAGAATTGGTTAAATGTTGTCTTGTGCAGCCATTTCCCTTGCATGCTTTGCTTCCCAGTGAAGGGTCATGTATAAAGGTAACAAAAAGCGCGCACACATACACATACACAAACCCCACACACACATCTTTCAGGTAAGACATTAAACAATGTCCCAAATGACAGAGTTGCTTGTAGCTTGAGTGGATGCTAAAGATCCCACAACACTTAACTTAAAGTAGAATGTTTCCTTGTGCACTTCCCTAGTCAGCACGATGTCCACCTCTGGTCTCCCATGAAAAGATATTGGCTTAGTAGTAACTTGGTCAACAAAGGCTAAAATTAAAAAAAAGTAAAATCACCCTTCGTGTCTTTTAGCAGTTTAAAAGAGCATGTCTGTAAGCTCATGGAGTATTGATCTCCCCAAAGTCTCGATGTCCATATGGTCTCTGGCAGTATGGCAAGATGGTACCTGTTTGGTCAGTAGAGCACCACAGAGAGATAAGAGACTGCAGTAAGCATTTCATGTTGTGTATGTACAAGGCCAAGTGGAAAGAATTCTGTGTTGTGACCAAGGAATATTGTCTTCATATTTCTCACAAGTGTCTGGCCCATCATGGGTTACGTTTAATCTGGACTGTGGTTGTTCGTGATCTTGTATGTGTATGCTACATCAGCATAATTTGTGGGAGACTGCTCTCTTGCTAATGTATGTGTATGTAAGACCAAAGAGTTTCTGAAGGTGAATCCTTCATCTGCAGTCTCCATCGAGTGTCAAATCGAAGTTTGCTTTCTGAAAGTTGATTTTCTTGATGGATTTCACTTCATCTGGTGGATTTTCAAGCTTTTATGTGCAAATAACATTTCCTTGGGTTTCACAGTGACTAAATTTCTCTCTGGTCCCGTCTTATTTTTTGTTCCCTGATTATTTCCAAGTTGTTGCTCAGGTTCATAGGTTGGTACTAGGCTATCAGCCCCAGGGCCTATACAAGCCCTAGTGATAATTCCCTGGCTATTTCTTCCCACAGTATTTACTTCCCTGGTGAATTTCCTATCTCCCATCCAATCATCAAGGTTCCTTTTGAAGAGTGCCAAAGAGGCACTCTATTTGACATGTATGGGCAGTCTGTATCCCTCCAGCATGTTTTGTTCATTGTGATTACAAGGTTTAGATCCCTGGAGCGTGTGTCTGAGGGATTGGGATTTCTTTGTGTAGCATGCCCAACAGCTCTGGGTTTGACATGGCCTTGTATGTTAAGCAGAGATTGCCCCTGAGTAGACTATATGTGACAAGAGTATAGGTGGAGGTTTTTTTTAGACATTTCAGCATAGGGCATCTGCTTTAGGCCTTTGATTCTTTTAGTGAGGTATTTCTGCGGCCTTTCCAGTTGTTGCAGATGTCTTGAGAGGTACATACCAAATGGGGCATTATACTCTGTAATGGGTCTAATCAGTGATGAGTACAGTGTCCTTCTTTCTGGATGAAAAGCCTTATTGATGGTGTGCCACCCAGAAGGATTTCCTGACTGTTGTGGCGATGTGGTTATCGAAGGTGAGACCACTGTCCACCTGAGTCCCTAAGTCTCATCACACTTTCGGTGTTTAGTGTACTGCCACCTATGTGGTAATTCACAGGTACATGTTTTTCCCTAAAGGGGATAACTATACATTTCTTGGCATTGAGCTTGAGCCCATGGCTCTGGCACCAAGCAGCTGTTTCTGCAAGGCCCTTTTGTAGAATATCCACATCATTTAGGGATTCAATAATGGCTACCAGTTTGCAGTCATCTGCGAACTTTGTTAGCCAGAGTCCCTTAGTGTTGGCCTGTACTTCAGAGAAGTAGATGCCAAACAAGAGCGGTCCCAGGACTGAACCCTGAAGTTAGTCCACTTGTCACTTGTCTGGAGCTGGATTTGGAGTCTGCTACTTTTAATGTGTGGGTTCTGTCAGTAAGTCAGTTGGCAACTCATCAAGTGACGTAAGGATTAATGCCCAGCTTAGTATGTTTATCTGTGATTCGAGTGGGGGATGATGTCAAAGGCCTTGGTGTGGCCCAGATAGGCTGTGTGGACCACCTTACCCTTGTCCATGGCTCCGGTTCAGGAGACAACATCGGCCCTTCATGAACCCAAACTACTTGGGGTCCAGTGTTTGAAGGTTGCCAGTGTCTTTGTTAGAAGTTCCATGGCCTTGCAGATCAGGCTTATCAGACTGATGGGGTGGTAGTTTCCAGGATCCAAGGTGGATCCCCCCTTGTGGAGTTGGATAACTGTAGCTTTGCGCCACTCAGTGGGCATGAAGCCTGAGGTTAGGCTAAAATTAAACCTAACAGGTCAGGTGGTGTATTTGGTTTACTATCATTATGTCGAACGTCAAAACAATTTTCATTCAACATATTGAAAGTAAACCATGAAGATTAAAAAAACGAACAGGACACAATGTCGAATCTGCTGATCAAATTCAGCAAATTCGACATAGTTTCCGAACACGTCACATGATGTCAGTATAGGAGCTACCGTAAACAAAACTCCTATAGCTGACATCACGTTTTTGCAAGGGGGCAAGCCACCCTGCACCCCCCACACCCCTGCTAACTTATCTATTCCAGTGCTGTGATCGCACTACAGTGAGGTAAGGGATGAGTTTCCCAATCTGCATTGTACCGTGATCTCTGTACATTTCTTCAAATTTATATTAGCGAATGCACAGTGCATTCACTAATTTAAACATTCAAACATTGAGATGTTCAAGCAGATGAACATTCAAACGTGTGTTTCGAATTTCCATCTACGAACATCTCAACATTGCTATTTTGATAGTAAACTGGGTGTATTTATATCCCATTATTCTTTTCAGCTGCTGAAACCAAAGGGAGTATGTACTGTATATGTTGTATGTGCACTTCAATTGTAGTTGTACCTCTGTAGGTTCTCTGAATACAGGAAAATGACCCAATTATTTTTTTGTTCCCTTTTATTCTGGCAAGGTGTTCATTTAGCAAACTTCCCCTTTCCAAGTAGATCAAGCGAATTCCCATTTCAGTCAGTGAAATGACTGTTAGGGCTTTAGTCACATTGGTGATGGGATGTGTCTTGGGAGTGGGTGAGGGCTGCATCTAGTGCATCTTTCGGGAATCTTCCCACCGTTACCATCTGTTTGTCATTCCATGTCATTTTATTTAAACAGTGCAGTTTTGATCTCCAGTCCAGGAGTAAGATGCATTTCCTATTCTGCGGTCTCCAGGCTTTCGAGCTACTTTCTCACTGGTCTTTGAGAGAACTTGGGATTCTGCTCAGTAATGAGTTAACTGGGGGAGGAGGGCACTCCAATTAAAATGCAGTAGATATTAGACTCCATCTTCAAAGGGGCCCTATGTAAGGAGTAGGTCATTCCTTCCAGCCTTTCCCTTTGCATGAGCAGTGCAGGAACTGGACTGCAGCATTAGTTCTGAAAATACAGACTGTCATGGTCTAGATGCAGCCCCCTCTCCTCATCTGAGTGAAGTCAGGAACTGAAGGGCCCTGGCAGTTCTCTTACCTTTTCAGCCATGGAACAGGTGTACCATGTGGACAGTAAAGAGTGTTGTGCATGTGCAAAGTGCAAGAACTTTAATTGCCCTGGAAGGTGACTTAAATATGTACCCAAGTATTTCATCTGTAGCAGAAAGCCGTTTTGAGTACTCTTAGCATTATTAATGATGTGTATTTATGTAACTGTGCTTTAACACTGGATAACAGAAATGATTTCTGGTGAGTTAATTTATTGTGAAAATAAACTTTTTTTTTCATTGTTTTTGTATCAGATATTGTGGACTTTTTCCATCTACTTGGAGTCTGTGGCTATTCTTCCACAGTTGTTTATGGTGAGCAAGACGGGGGAAGCAGAATCCATCACCAGTCACTATCTATTTGCTTTGGGTCTCTACCGTGCACTCTACATCTTTAACTGGATCTGGCGATACTACTATGATTCCTTCTTTGACTTGATTGTCATTGGGGCTGGTATTGTCCAGACTATATTGTACTGTGACTTTTTCTACCTCTATATCACAAAAGGTAAGACTAAAACGTTTTCAGTGATGAGGCAGTTTACGAGAGACCAGCACTTGGTGAAGCACCTCTGCCATTATCACGTATACAGATGCCATATTTGCCTAAGGAGATTGCAGAAAATAAAAGGGTTGACTTTGTTTTACAACAGCTTGTTGGAATAGTAGTGCAATGAGTTGTGAAATAATTGTCTGTGGTACCAGGTGATGAAGGCCTGACTGTAGCCCGAGCTGAGTTCTGTTAGTGGATCTAAATGCTGAAAGAATTTGCCTGGAGGGATAGGCGTGAAAGGCCAAAGCGGTCTTTCCCATCCTAGAAGAGGCAGGCAGCATTTCTGCAATACTTCCACTTTTTTAAATTTCTCCAAATATTTTAGGTTTCTAATAGCATGATGGGAATGGACCCCATTCCTAAGTCAAACTACGATTAAAGTTCATGAAATTTGTATTGTTTCACTCTGTCAGCCAAAAGTGCTCTTCACAGCACCCACAGTGTGCCCAGTAATGACGACTCCTGTAAGTCGTACGGAGATGCATGTATTGGTAGCATATCTAAATATGATTCTAGACTCTCTAAAAGACTCGTTGCTCCTACTACTATTGGAACTATCTGGTTATCCTTCTTCCACATTGTTCTTGTTTCTGCTTGCAAATCCTGATAATTTCTCTCTCTCTCTTTGTGCAGGACACTAGTCACTGGGTGTGGTAATTTCGATTTTCAATGTTACTTTTGTCTTCTTTTCTTGGACCACTACATCTGGTTTTCTAGCAGCTATCTTTTGAACTGTTGGTAATGGATGATTCCGTGTGATGTAAACTTCATCATTTTTTATGATGCTTTGTGGCTCGTGTTTCCAGTGTGTTTTAGCCACTTCAATAACGTAATGTTTGCACAATCCCCAATGCAGCAGTCTCACCACATTATTAAGCCTTTCAATATGCAGTCTGTCTGCCATTAGTATGTTGCACCCAGCAACAAGGTGTGCAACTGTTTCCAATTCTGTTTTGCAAAACCTACATTTGTCTTTCTCCCACATGTTCAGTAGACTTTGTAAACGGTGTACGTAGCCCACTCTTGGGCCGCCAATATTAACCTTTCATCTCTTTGTTTAAATTCACCTCTCCTTAGCCATTTCTGTGTTCGTTCCTGATCAACATGAAGTTCTTCCAGAAATTCTTTTTTCTCCATTTCTTGCCTTCTCATCTGGTGGTTCACCTTATATTCTTTCTTTTATTTTTTGGCACATTCAGTTGCTGCCTGATTTCAATCTACTTCTGGTTTGATATCCATTCATGCTTGATGCCAATAGGCTTTTGCTAGATTAAGCAGAGAAGTCATCTTAGATTTATTCTCCTCATGTTTCAAAATTTTCACTACATTTGGGTCTTGATCAGCAGATGTGTGGAGTCCCACGATTGCAAATCTATACATGTAATCAGTTTCAAGGAGGCCCATCCGTTTTTCAGAACGGGGAATATACAATGTTGGTATGCAGTGATTTTTATGAACCATTTGAGCATGAAGCATCCTCCTTGTTTTCTTATGTTTATTCTCCTCATGTTTCAAAATTTTCACTACATTTGGGTCTTGATCAGCAGATGTGTGGAGTCCCACGATTGCAAATCTATACATGTAATCAGTTTCAAGGAGGCCCATCCGTTTTTCAGAACGGGGAATATACAATGTTGGTATGCAGTGATTTTTATGAACCATTTGAGCATGAAGCATCCTCCTTGTTTTCTTAGGTTTTACCTCATATCATGCGTTCCGGCCCCAAAACCCGGACCACACCACAAAAGGAGGGGGTGTATCCATATTCATAAAGGATACTCACACCTCCAGGTTGGTGGCAACGCCAAGCCGGAAACCATCCAGGTGCAACTAACCATAGGCAAAACTGCTCTACAAATTGTAGCATGCTACAGGCCACCCTCTCAAACTCAGGAACCCCACACAGCCTTCCTGAAGACACTGGAGGGTATAAATGTATCTCCAAACACCATCATATTGGGTGACTTCAACTACCCGAATATAGACTGGGAACATTACTCAAGCCCTAACTTTCTAGCCCAACGGTTCCTGGAGTTCATAAATTCAAATGCCATGGAACAGCTAGTCACTGTTCCCACGAGAGGAGAAAATATACTAGATCTCATTGTCACAAACATGGGGACAAAATGCTCCACACCGGAAGTATATCCCTCATTGGTGAGATCTGATCATAAACTAATCTTACTGCAAATCCACATCCGGCCCCACCCCCAGCAAAAAGACCATAGTGAAGAACTTCTCTAAAGCAAACTTCACACTACTCAAGATTGGTGTGGTATCCTTCAAGGCCCCTGAGCCAGAGGAAACCACAACCCAAGCTGCGGAAGCCCTTACAAATGCCTTCTATGAACACCTCCAGGACTGCATGGATCAGGCAATCCCAAATAAAACCAAGACTCTTTCCACAAAGGGCAAACGTCGAGTCTGGTGGACCCCAGCCATTAACAAACTTTACAATAAGAGGAGAAAGCTATTACATGATAGAACAAAATCCATAAAAGGGAAGTCACCCCTGATCATTATTAGTAAAAAAATACGAGCACTCATAAAATCAACTAAGGCCAATTTTGAGAGAAAAATTGCCATGGATTCAAAGGACAATCATAAGGCCTTTTTCAGCTATGTTAGGAACCTGGGTGGAAACTCCCAGATATGCTCAGAATTAGTCCAAAATGATACAAAATCACTGAACCCACAGACATTGCCAACATACTGGCAGACAGGTTCAGTGCAAACTTCACCCCTCTCCCCTAAAGGAGAGATAACTATCCCAGCCGAGTGTAGCCTCCCGGACATCTCAAATGCGCAGGTGAAAGCTGCTCTCTCTAAAGCTAAAAACACAGCATCAATGGGACCGGATGGTGTCCCCGGCTGTGTGCTAAATGAGGAATTAAACCGCACATAAGGCAGCTGTTTAATCTTAGCCTTACCACAGGATACGTGCCCAAGGAGTGGCGTACGGCAACTGTGGTCCCACTCCACAAAGGCGGTGCCTCTACGGACCCTGGTAATTACCGCCCCATAAGCTTAACAAGTCAAGTCTGCAAAGCTATGGAGAGGATCATAATGGAGCTCATAAACAAAGATATAGGGGACTTGCAGACATTGGACCCGACCCAGTTTGGCTTTGTCAAGGGAAGATCATGCCTTTTGAACTTGGATGACTTCTTCGAAACAGTCACCAAGGCCATTGATGAGGGAAAGGCAGTCCATACAGCCTACCTTGACCTTGCAAAGGCTTTCGACACAATACCCCACTCGGGTATTGTAGAAAAACTTACCAGCTTAAATGTAAACCCATATGTCACAAGATGGGTTGCAAACTGGCTTAAGGACAGAACCCACAGGGTTAGAGTTGCTGGCGCTGTGTCAGACTCCAAGCCGGTCACAAGTGGTGTCCCACAGGGCTCGGTCCTTGGCCCCTATTGTTTGGCATCTACTTCTCAGAAGTACAGGCCAACATGGGAGGACTTTGGCTGACAAAGTTTGCAGACGACTGCAAACTGGGCCATAGTGGAAAGTGCATCGGACACGGATATCCTTCAGAAGGGACTCACGGAAACAGATAGCTGGTGCCAGAGCCATGGCCTGAAGTTAAACGCCAAAAATGTATAGTCATACCCTTCGGGAAAAACAAGGTAACCCCAAGCTACCATATAGGTGGCAATCCACTAAGCACAGAAGAGGTTATCAGGGACCTGGGGACCCAGGTTGACAGTGGCCTTTTTTGACACTCACATTGCTAAAGTGGTTAGAAAGACCTTCTACATTGCCCACCTGATCATGAAGGGATTCACATCCAGATCTAGTGAGGTCATTGTTCCCTGTACTCTTCACTTATCAGACCAATGATCGAGTACAATGCCCCATTCGGGATGTATCTCACCCGACATCTGCAGCAATTGGAGAGACCCCAAAAGTTCCTCACCAAAAGGATAAAGGGACTCCAAAATCTGTCATATGCTGCCAGATTGAAGAAACTCCAGCTCTATTCAGTCGCATACCGTCTGCTCAGAGGTGACATGTGCCTGACATACAAGGCCATGTCCAACCCGGAATTAATGGACATGCTCCACCTCAAAAATCCAAATCCACCAAAACCACTAGAGGAAGGGACTTAAACCTTAGCACGGATATAAATAGGACGTGCTGGAGGGATAGATTTATCACTCAGAGACTCCCTATGCTGTGGAATAAAATCCCGGTCCATGTGAGGCAGAGCACCTCGCTGACTCTGTTCAAGAGAAATCTAGACCTGTGGATGGGAGATCGTAGGTTTACCCCAGGAATCATCTCTGTGTCACTGCTGGACAGAGGCACAACAAACTAATGGGCACAGTATTTTTTCATATAAGGGGTGGCGTAAGCCACAATAATTTGGGCTAGGCTTATAAATGCCTTAGGGCAGATAGCCTAGTATAAACCTATGAACCTATCCAGCACCTTTTGGGGCCAGTCACTCATTCCAAAACTGTAGATTAGGACAGGAAGAGCAAATTGGTTTATAGCTTGGATTTTGCTTCTAAATGTCAGTGCTGTTTTCAGGATTAATTTAAGTCTTCTGAAGTACTCCTTACTACGTTTATTCACATTTGTTCATGTTTTATTGTTCCTTCAATTCCCATATATTAATTACACTTCCTCTTGCCCAAGTTATTTTATATCACATTCTTGTCCCAAACCGTTTTCCTGATGCTGCAGTTTTCATACTGTAAAGGTTGCTTTTGCACATTTATCAAGACCAAATGGCATTCTTATATAATCTGAAAACATTTTGACAACTTGCAGTTGTGCTTTCAGTTCCTCATCTAATGAGCTATACAGTTTCAAATTGTCGACAAAGAGAATGTAAGTCTTTGCACTTTGTTGTTTTCTAAGAGCCAAATTATAGCCATGACCTAAGCTGTTACGTAGACAGCTTAATGCGTTAAGGGCAAGGCAAAATATCAGCAGTGACAGTATCACCCTGGAATTATCCCCCTTTGAATTTTTATCCCAGGAATAATAAGTTGTCCTTTATCATGGCTTAATTGCAAAGTGGTCTGCCACTGTTTCACGGTCACTGTAATGTAGTCTAGCAGTGTAGGATGTATCTTATAATTTTTTAAGCACTCTTTTATCCGTGTCTATATCAGAAGAACGGACTTTCAAAAGTTCGACTCTCTTACATGGTCAACACCATATGAGCGAACTTTTGAAAGCTCTAAAGTTTTAACAGAGATCTCCGTAGAGATGATTTCCATTTACTGCACTGTAGTGCGATCTCTGAGTTGGTATATTTAGAGAGCGGGGGTGGGTGCAGGGGGGCTTGCCTCCGTGCTTAAAACATTCAGGTAGTTTTTTTTTTTTTTTTTTATTAGGTATTCAAACTTTTGAAAGTTCGCTCGTATGGTGTCCATCATATGAGAGTTGAACTTTTAAAAGTTCGAGAATCTAATGTAGACCCTTTTATACATGAATGTGGGATACTATCAAATGATTTTTTATAGTCCATCCATGCCATACTTAGATTCTTCCCTTTTTACAGTTTGTCTACTATGACTTTAACAGCAAATGATCCTTTGTTCTGTATGATTTTTTTTATTGCCCTTTTGTACCACTGCCGTAATTGAGTTTTCTTCTAAATGACTATAAACTCTGTCGGCATGAATTCCAGTGTATAGTTTGTACGTCATCGGAAGGCAAGTTATTGGTCTATAAGTCTTAGGGTAGCTTGCAGGTTCACTCTTAAGAGGGAGCATTGTTTTTCCTGTTAGCCAGGTTGGTGTCTTTCTGGGGTGCGCATATGAATAATTCTTACTCATGGCTAAGTCTTTGTACAAAGATGTTAATACTTTTAACAAGAATTTAGGTACTGCATCTGGGCCTGGGGTTTTCCGATTAGAGGCTTTTCTTAACTTTGTTTCAATCTCTCTGTTCATCTGATTTTATATCCTGTACCTTTAAACTTCTTATACTTTTTTGCTTCTGTCCAATTAGCATCTTTGTTCCACAGAATCTTCATTGATACTTCTCCAGAATTCATCTATTTCTTTTTTTTTTTTTGGTGGCCTTTCAATTCCTTTTACTTTATTTCCCAGTTCTCTATAAAACTTTTTTGGGTCATCAGTAAATTGCTTATTTTGTACTTTTCCTTAATATTTGTATGCATCTTCTAAGCTTTTCTGCCTGTACTGAGATTGTTTTTTTTGAGATAGTGCATGATAGATCCTGATCTGTTCTAATACTGTGCATTGCTTTCATCACATCTGTCTTTCTGAGTATTTTTTTTTCTGTTCCCTCTTCTATACTCTTCTAATAGTGACATTTCTTGTCTTAGTTGCTTTATAGTTTTCTCTATTCGATACTTCCATGATGGCATTCGATTTCTCCCCTTCACTATCCTGTGTTCTTATGGTAGAACTTTCAGTTAATTTAGCTGCACAGTAATGTATCCTGTGTACGTCTGTTATATCTCATGAATCTCTCTGGACAGTCCTAATTACTGTGTTCATTTTTGTCAAACTTTTTGGGTTTTATTGACCTTCTGCAGTCTTAACATGTTTTCCATCTCTATCAAGTCAAGCAACTCTTCTCTAAGCTCTGTTTCTTCTAGACTGCGAGCACATTTTTTTGTTTTCTATTCCCTGTGGACATTCTGTAGAAAGTTCTGTTGCATCTTCCTGTGGCACATTCTTCAATTTCATCCTGTGCCATCTGCTGCTTTGTCATAAGAGAACTCACTGACCAATTGCTCCTAAACATTAAAGGCGTCAGTTTCCATAGATGTTCTTCGTGTTTCACTGTTGCAGTCAGCACATTTGGGTTATCCTGCCAGGGGTGTAGCCCTCAGTCGGCCCGAATACCAGAGGCTTAGTAGATGTTCTTTGTGTTTCACTGTTGCAGTCATTACATTTGGGTAGTCTGCTGGCATGTTGCCCTCAGTCGGCCTGATTAACAAAGTCTTGGGTCCTGCGTCAGTTGCTGTCCCTTCTTCCATGCCATCAGGTTGTCAGGGGTATAAAACATGCAGCAGACGCCATTACATCAGTCTTTCTTGCCATGGTGCCCGAAGCAGAAGCAGTTTACAAGTGCTGGTCGGCCGACTCCTGAAATTTTTGTTTTCGAGTTTCAGAACCAAAGTCTTCAACTAAAAAGCTAAGTACCCCGTTGGGGAAACTTTTTCTTGCTTCTTACCGATGTCAGTAAAAATTAATAATTGCATTATTTGTGCGAAGCAAATACCTCATAAGGATTTTCATTTGTACTGTATTCCTTGCCTAGGCCCTGACCACAATGTACCTTGCTGTCGGTTTTGCGCTAAATTTAATCAACGCACTATTAAACGTCTGTATATTTTTGCTTCTAAATATTTTGGCTCACGCTTAAATTATCCAGAAATGTTGTTGGTTAGCAATCAGACTACCGGAATACCTAAAAAACTCAAAGAAAAAGAGACAGGCCGTCGAGGTCCAAAACTGACTACGCTTCTCCTAAGCCAGTTGCCAGATCACCGGTACTCGGTGAGATGTTTTTGCGCCCCTGATACCCGTTACTTCTGATTCGCAGGCCTGTACTGAGACCCATTCAGAGTCCAGTATGCCGCAAGATGCTTCAATCATGGAACCTGCGGATGTCTCTAACTTAGATGGGTCCGGAGCCACTGTGCAGGCACCGGATTATGAGTGTGTTTTCAGGCCTACAGATTTGTACATGAGATCGACACAACTTCAAAACTAAGGCCAAAATCTAAATTATGTCTTAAAAAAAAAAAAAAAAAAAAAAAAAAGACGCCTGGGCCACATGTGCAGGCCCCTATGCCCAAAAATCAAATTATTAAAATGGCTGAAGATTTAATTACTCTGATCAGGGGTAGTCAACCCCCCCCCCCCCCTCCTAAGAGGCCTAGGCAAGACATTGATTATGAATCTTCTGAACAGGATTCTATTTCTTCTGACTCTTATAATGAACAGGATTTGTCTATACCTACTTATGAGGACTCTGATGCAGAAGATTCCATTCCTTCTGCTTCTCCCCCTGAGGATTTCTCTTTTGGGGAAACTTTACATACCTTAAGGGAACATTTCCACTGGAAAGTCAGGATTTCTCTGACTCTAAAAAGAGACTTGGGGATTTTCTTCTTCCTCAGCATAGGCCTTTGGCTATACCTCCTGTTCTAGACATTGTTGATGTTTTTTCAGAATCTAGTACGACTCCTTATTCTCTGCCTCCGGCACCTTGTAAGCCAGACAGATACTACAGGGTTCCTGACTCCCACAAATTCCTTTTCAAAAATCCTATTGCAGATCCTGAAACCATTTCTCAGGGTCCCAAGGGCATTAAGGCCTCTACTGCTAAAAATCCTACCCCTTTTGATAGAGATCCCAGGGTGCTGGATAGATGGGATAAGAAGGTTTACACTTCTGCAACCTTGGCAATCAGGGCTTTAAACTGTCAATTTCATATGCTTAAATATCAACAGCATATCATGGGACTGCTTAAACGGAAAATGTTAATTTCTGACTGTGTGGAAAATAGATTTACAGAATTTATTGCATTCAGCTGAACAAGTTGGAAAACATACTTTGCAATGTGGTTTTGATTCTTTAGAGGCCTCTTGCAGGGCTGTTGTAACTGAGTCTGTGCTAAGAAGGCATGCTTGGCTCGGAGCAAACTCTTGCCTGATCATGTTAAAAATTGTTGGATGCTCCTTTACAACAGGACCATCTCTTTGGTAATAAGGCTGAATACAGTAAGGCTGAAGACAATAAAAGTAGCCAACTCCAAATCCAGCTCCAGTCAAGTGACAAGTGGAGTACCTCAGGGTTCAGTCCTGGGACCACTCTTGTTTGTCATCTACTTCTCTGAAGTAAGGGACTCTGGCTAACAAAGTTTGCAGATGACTGCAAACTGGGAACCATTATTGAATCCCCAAATGACGTGGATATTCTACAAAAGGGCCTTACAGAAACAGATGCCTGGTGCCAGAGCCATGGGCTCAAGCTTAATGCCAAGAAATGTATAGTTATCCCCTTTGGAAAAAAACATGCACCCATGAATTACCACATAGGTGGCAGGACACTAAACATCGAAAGTGTGATGAGAGACTTAGGGACACAGGTGAACAGTGGTCTCAATTTTGATAACCATATTGCCACAACAGTCAGGAAATCCTTCTATTTGGCACACCTTACCACTAAGGGCTTTTCATCCAGAAAAAAGGAGGACATTGTCCCACTGTACTCATCCCTTATTAGACCCATTATAGAGTATAATGCCCCGTGTGGTATGTACCTCACAAGGCATCTGCAACAGCTTGAAAGGCCACAGAAATACCTCACTAAAAGAATTACAGGCCTAAAGCAGGTGCCATATACTGACAGTCTAAAAAAACCTCCAGCTATACTCTGTGGCATATCGTCTACTCAGAGGTGATCTCTGCTTAACATACAAGGCCATGTCAAACCCTGAGCTGTTGGACATGCTCCACTTAAAGAAATCCCAATCCCTCAGAGCCACACGCTCCAGGGATCTAAACCTTGTCATCACAATGAACAAAACATGCTGGAGGGATAGGTTCCTGACCCAGAGACTCCCCATACTCTGGAATAGACTGCCCATACATATCAAGCAGAGCGCCTCTTTGGCCCTCTTCAAAAGGAACCTTGATGATTGGATGGGAGATAGGAAATTCACCCCGGGGATCATGTCAGTCGCCCTGCTAGATAGGGGCCTGGAGATGTAAATATTGTGGGAAGAAATATCCAGGGATTTCTTATGGCTAGGCTTGTATAGGCCCTAGGGCCGATAGCCTAGTACCAACCTATGAATAAGTTTAAAAAAAGATGGAAGATAAAGCTAAATCTATGCAAACTGTGAAAGATTTCTTACAAGTACAACCTCCAAGATTTAGTAGGCACTGGCCTACTTAAGAAGTGGTCCTTTCCAGTTCCTTCGAGAGCCACTCAGTTCAAACCCAGACATTCCAAAGGCTCCAGGTTTCAGTGACAAGGGACTTTTAGAACAAAACAATGGGGTGCCTCCTCCTCCAAATCTGGAAACAAGGCACCTCCCTATGGTAAACAGTCTCAGTGACTTCCCTTTACACTTGCCAAGCACTTGCTGCCCCTTTGGGGGGGAAAACTGGCACTTCATGCAAGAAACTGGCAACTTATAACCCAGGACAAATGGGTCTTAAATATAGTATCCCAGGGATAAAGATTTCATTTCCACACATTGCCAATCCCAAACGGATGGCCAGACCTGCCCCCAGATCAGTGGGCAAAGGCCCAGAAACAAGTACTGTCCCTCATGAACATGGGGGTATTCAACCAGTACCAGAAGTGGAAAAGGGACAAGGTTTCTATTCAAGACTTTTCCTGGTACCCAGAAAAGACGAATCATGGCGTCCAACTCTGGACTTATCAATTCTAAACACATTTCTGGATGTTCCAAAATTCAAGATGCTGACACTTCAACAGTTACTTCCTATGCTAGGCAAAGATGCCTGGTTGGTAACTCTAGACTTAAGAGGCTTACCTGCATATCCCAATCGGGGAATCTTGCAGAAGATACCTCTGCTTCAAAGCAGGCTACTCGCATTACCAGTTCTCTGCACTACCCTTTGGCTTATCTACTGCACCCAAGGTCTTCACAAAGTACCTGGCTCCAGTAATTGCATTTTGCAGGTAAAGAAATATTCAGATATATCCATACCTGGACGATTGTCTAATTCAGGCAGAAAACAAGAACATTTTTCTAAAACATCTGGCGTTTGTAAAAATGATTCTAACTTGTCTAGGGTACACCATAAATGAAAATAAATCACAACTAGTACCCTATCAAAAAAATTTACATTCCTGGGTGCAAGCTTGAATACAACTGCCCAGATGGCTTACCTTACGCCAGAAAAGCAAATTAATTTGGTAACTTACATCAAACAGATGGCCACAAAAACCCTGCTATCTGCAAGACAAATTCTGCAAGCCTTGGGGTTCATGGCCTCCTGCATTCTTCTAATTCCATATGCAAGACTGCATATGAAGAAACTTCAGTGGTACTTAAAAAGTTTATGGAGTCAACATTCACAGCCTGGAAACAATGATTCCTTTTATACCTTGCCTGCACCTGGAGTTCCTATGGTGGGCAGAGGCCTGCCACCAAAACAAGGGACTGCCATTCACTCCACCCCCTGCCGCCCAAACCCCAACTATAGATGCATCAGACTATGCTTGGGGGTGGGGGGGCTCATCTGGTAGGGAAGTGCATTCAGGGCAAATGGAGCCCAAATCAAGTGCACCTTCATATCATCAAAAGAGATGCTAGCTGTACATAATGCACTGACGGCCTTCAAGGACTACCTTCATCCAGGACAATTAATGATAAAGACAGACAACACCACAGTTATGTAGTACATAAGCAGGGGGGTACACACTCCTACCCCCTTTGCAGACTAGACATGGCATTGTGGAACACGGCCTTGACCTATCAAATACAACTACAAGCTCAATTCCTGCCAGGAAAGCTGAATACTCTGGCAGACGAACTAAGCAGAAATCTCATGGACCCACACGAATGGAAACTGGAACCATGGATTTTCAGCATGTTGACACGCAAATGGGGGAGTCCAGACGTAGATCTTTTTGCCTCCCCCCAGAACTATCATTTGGACAAATTCTGCACAAGAACTCATCACAAAAAAGCCTGGAAAGTGGATGCTCTCTCATTCAGCTGGAAAAACCTATCGGTCTATGCTTTTCCCCCTCTACCTCTGCTCTCCAAAGTTCTACTAAGTCAAACAGGACAAACTAAAAATTATTTTGATTGCTCCAGACTGGCCTCGCCAACACTGGTACCCACTCCTGCGCAATGTGTCACACTTTCCACCATGGCACCTGCCTCAGACACCTTACTTGCTGTCTCAGCAGAACAACCAAATTCTGCACACACTGCTCCAAACTTTGAATCTTGCAGCGTGGCTAATCACATAAATTCACCCTTAGCATCCCTCAGCAAACCTGTGATGGATGTCATTTTGGAGACTAGAAGGCCTAGTACTAGAAAATCTTATGCTGACAAATGGAAAAGATTCTGTGCCTGGAATCAGTCACAAGGAATAAGCACAGCAGTGCCCAATATTCCTCAGATTTTACAATACTTAACTGAGATGCTTCATAAGGGCCTGTCATTTTCTTCCATAAAAATCCATGCCTCAGCCATTTCAGCTCATTACAACACAGAACCTCCCCTATTCTCCTATCCTCTGCTAAAGCATTATCTCGGGGGGGGGGGGGGGCAAAAACTTAAGACCACCCAGGAGAGCTCCAATCCCTGCCTGGGACCTCAAATTTGTATTGGAAAAACTCACTCTCCCTCCTTTCGAGCCAGCTGCTACTGCAGACTTAAAATTTCTCTGCTAACAGGAAAGCTGTTTTCCAGGAGTCACTTCAGCTAGAAGGATTTCCGAATTACAAGCCCTTATGGCAGTGGAGCCTTTCATTATTTTTCATGCGGACAGGGTGTCTCTCAGGACCAATCCATCCTTCATGCCTAAGGTGGTATCCAGTGTGGCTCTTAATCAGACCATTCATTTGCAACTTTCTTTCCCAATCCACAGAACAAGGGAGAGCAGATTCTGCATTCATTGGATGTACACAGACAACTTAAATTTTACTTAAACAGGACAAAATCTCTAAGAAAATCTGAACTACTACTCGTGGCATTTGCTGCAGGGGCAGAGGGAAAGGCTATTTCAAAGCAGAATATTTCCAAATGGATAAGCCATTGTATTCGTTTCTGCTATATGCACCATGGTAAAACTATCCCCCAGGGGATCAGATCTCATTCCACCAGGGCTGCATCTACTTCCACAGCCTTTTTCAGAGGTGCTCCTACCAGAGACATTCTAGAAACTGCTGCCTGGAGCTCAGTTCATACATTCACCAAACATTACCATTTGCCTGTCTTCTCTAAATTCAGAGCTGGCTTTGCCACTGCTGTCCTGCAGGGTCTTATAGCTGATCTTAATGCTGTATAAATCCATCCTCCCAACCATAGCTTTGGGAATCCACCCAAATGTAATGAATGCAACAGTGAAACATGAAGAACATAGTACAGTTGTGTACACTTACCATAAATGTAGATGTTTGAGTGTATTCACTGTTGCAGTCCTGGTTACCCTCCCTCCAAACCACTGTTTTTCGCTTACTATACCTCTACTTTTTTACTATGCTTAAAAGCCTTTTTGGTGTATTTGCTTTTGTTTGGAGGTATATGTTTTTGTATTTTAAATTACTTAAATATTTGGCTCTCCATTTGGCGGGCACCTGACATCTGGGGCAAGAAAAACTGATGTAATGGCGTCAGCAGCATGTTTTATACCCCTAACGACCTGACGTCATGGAAGAAGGGACAGCAACCGATGCAGGATCCAAGACTTTGTTAATCAGGCCGACTGAGGGCAACCTGCCAGCAAATTACCCAAATGTAATGACTGCAACAGTGAATACACTCGAACATCTACATTTATGGTAAGTGTACACAACTGTACTTCTGTGTCATTTGCTGTCGCTCCAGGACTGATGTCAGGTCATCAGTGGCTTGAAATCAGGCAGCCGACGCCGCCATTACGTTAGTCTTTCTTGCCGAGGAGCCTGAAGCAGTTCGCACGAGTGCCGGTTGACCGATACCTGAGTTTTTCAGAATTGAAGTTGAAGTCTTCTAAAGCTAAGTACCCCGTTGGGGATCCTTTTTTCTTGCTCTAACAGATGTCCGGAAAAAGTAACAATTGTCTTGCCTGTGGAAAGCAAATACCACACCGAGACTTCCATTCTTACTGCATCACCTGTTTAGTCCAGACCATGACGTCTCTCGCTGTCGCTTTTGTGCTTTGTCAACGCCAGAACAATGTCATCGGGCCCTTATTGTAGCTAGATATTTTCGCTGTCAGTCCTCAAATTCCGATATGGCTTCAGTAAGCCATCCGACTACTGATCTTCCGAAAAAACATAAGGATAAAGACCGAGACAGACCGCACAGGTCCAAAACTGCCGACAACGCTTCCATTAAGCTAGTCGTCAGTTCTCCGGTGGTCAGTGAGGCGCTTTTGCAACCCCTGATGCCTGCTTCTGTGGATTCGCAGGCCGCTACCGAGACCCTTTCTGAGTCCGGTATGCTGCGAGACACTTCTTCGACTGCGGATGTCTCTACCTTGGATGGGTCCGGAGCCACTGAGCAAGCACTGGCTTCCGAGGAAGAACTTCGCTCTACCGATACTAGACACAAACAGATGACTTTCGCGTCTTCAGTTCTTTCTAAAACTACATAGGTTCATACTAGGCTATCTGCCCTAGGGCATTTATAAGCCTAGCCAGAATGTTTGGCTTTCGCCACCCATTTTAAATTTAATTTGCTATGCCCTTTTTCGAGGTTAGTATACTGTGCTTCTGTCTAACAGTGACACAGAAGTGATACCTGGGGTAAACCTACGATCTCCCATCCACTCATCAAGATTCCTCTTGAAGAGAGTCAATGAGGGACTCTGTCTAACCTGGACTGGGATGAGTGAAGGGAGAACTCTGGGTTATGAATCTGTCCCTCCAGCATGTCCTATTTATTTCAGTGCTGAGGTTCAAGTCTCTCGAGCGCGTAGCTCGATGGGATTTGGATTTTCTGAGGTGCTGCATGTCCATTAATTCTGGGTTGGACATGGCTTTATACGTCAGGCACATATCGCCTCTGAACAGGCGGTATGCCACTGAGTAGAGCTGGAGTTTCTTTAACCGGGCAGCATATGGCATCTGTTTGAGCCCTTTGATCCTCTTGGTGAGGTACTTTTGGGGTCTTTCCAGTTGCTGCAGGTGTCTGGTAAGGTACATCCCTAAAGGGGCATTGTACTCAATTATGGGCCTGATGAGGGATGAGTAAAGAGGCACGATGACCTCCCCTGATCTAGATGTGAATCCCTTCATGATTAGGTGGGCTATATAAAATGTTTTTCTAACCACAGTTTCTAAGGCCCAAGGTACGAACTATGCCCAAAAAAACGACGACCCCAAGCTCGGGCACTTGCTTCCTTGCCTCAATCTCAAATGCTTAAAATAGCAGAAGACTTTATGCTCATTAGGGGAAACCAGGCTTACCCCTTCCAAAAGAAAGAGACTTGTCCCCAGTAGTTTTATCTGAACAGGAGTCCGATGACTCTGCTTCTGAATATGAAGGCATGCAGCCCCTGTCTGCTTATGAGGATTCTGATGCAGAAGAATCCATCCCTTCTGTCTCTCCACTTGAGGATTTTTCATTTGGTGAAACCCTTCATACTTTAAGGGAGCATTTCCAATGGGAATGTCAAGACTATACACAGTCAAAAAAGAGATTCAAGGAATTCTTAGATTTACCACAGCACAGACCTTTGGCCATTCCTCCTGTCCTGGATGTTGTGGATTGTTTTTATGGAATCCAGTTTGACTCCTGACACCCTTCCTCCAGCTCCCAGGAAACCAGGCAGGTAGGTACTACAGAGTCCGTTCACATGCTGAAATATCAGCAGCATTCCATGGAACTCCTCAAACAAAAAATATCTTCATTTCTTGCTTGTGCAGAAAGTAAAGAATTGCAAGAGCTTATGCATTCTGCAAGTCAAGTTAATAAGCACACCTTGCAATGTGGCTTTGATGCCCAAGAAGCATCTTGCAGGGCAGCAGTCACTGGTTCTGTCCTCAGAAGGCATGCTTGGCTTAAGGAACAGACCTTGCTGGACCATGTCAAATCAGAATTATTGGATGCACCATTGAACAAAGACAATTTGTTTGGCATCAAGGCAGAAGAGGTCTTAAAGATGGAAGAAAAAGCTAAATCTATGCAGGCAGACTTTTTACAGGTCCAGCCTCCGAGGTTCAGTAGGCATTGCCCCTCCAAGCACTGGTCCTTTCCTGCCAACTCAGCCCAGACCCAGGGGAAGCAAACCTCCCCCAGACAGCAGCCCCAGGGAATGCAGAGATCTAAGCAATGGAGTTTCTCCTCTTCAAAAATGGGGAGTACTAAACCACCCCCTTATGGCAGGAACTCGCAATGACTTTACATCTCCACCCCTTACGTCTGTCCACATGCTTGTACCCCTAGGAGGAAAACTCTCCTTCCATGCACGCATCTGGGCCTCTATTACCAACAACTGATGGGTCCTTAACATAGTGTCCCAGGGATACAAATTTTATTTCTACACTCTGCCAACCCCAAAAGGGTTCCCATATCTCCCTCCAAACCAGTGGCAGGGGCCAAAATGCAAGTCCTTTCCCTGCTCTCCATGAGGGGGCAATACAGCATGCTCCTGCAGACCAGATAGGCCAAGGTTTCTATTCCAGACTTTTCCTGGTACCCAGAAAAGTGGGCACCTGGTGCCCAATCCTTGATCTATCCATTCTAAACCCCTTTCTGGTGATACCAAAATTCAAAATGCTCACCTCCAGCAGCTTCTTCCTATGCTTTCCAAGGATGCTTGGTTGGCCACTGTAGACCTAAAGGAGGCCTACCTACACATCCCAGTCAGGGAATCTTGCAGGAAATATCTATGTTTCAGGGCAGGATCTATGCACTTTCAGTTCTCTGCACTTCCCTTTGGCTTATCCACTGCTCCCAGTGTGTGTTGGAAAAGCTCACCCTACCCCCCCCCCCCCTTGAACCTGCAGCATCAGCAGAGTTAAAATTCCTGTCTTAGAAGACAGCCTTGCTCCTGGCCATCACTTCAGCTAGAAGAGTATCAGAACTACAAGCACCCATGGCTGTAGAGCCCTTCATCATTTTCCATGCTGACAGGGTCTCCCTCAGGACTAACCCATTCTTCATGCCTAAAGTGGTGTCCAGTGTAGCTCTCAACCAATCCATTCATTGCCCACCTTTTTCCCTAACCCACAAAACAAGGGGGGGAGGATTCTGCACTCTCCAGATGTGCACAGACCGCTCAGATTCTATCTGGACAGGACTAAAACTGATCAATTGCTTGTCAGCTTTGCAGCAGGGGCAGAGGGCAAGGCCATAACCAAACAATTAATTTCCAAATGGATAGCACACTGCATCCATTTCTGCTGCAAACAGCACATGAAACCACCCCCAAAGGAGGTCAGGACAGGAGCCAGGTTGTGCTGTCGTAATGGGCTCAACAACCATTGCTGGGAGGGCTAAAAATTGAGAAAAATGCCCAACTCTTCTGGATGATGGCTTGATACAAAGCCCTGGTCTCCCTTTAGACCCAGCTAGGAACTGGGATACCAGCTTTATTGACAAAAAAAGAGCATTTAGGGTAACTGATCACTGGGGATGATAAAATTGCAAAAAAAAAAAAACTGCAGAACAAATTGAGGCAAGTCTGAGTGCATTGAAGAAACTTGTACTTGTGTAAAATCAAACTTTTTAAGGTCTCTTATGCTTCACTGAGACTGAAGTTGCATATTGTAGTTACTGATAAAATTAAAAGGATAGTCTTGTGCTATAAATGAATGGAAAAATTACATATAAAGGAGAATTCTGGGTGTGCATCTTGAAGGCATTTGCAGCCTTCTGTGCTTGTTATTTTAAACAATGCATCTGTTTTTCCTACATTTTTAATGTCTTATTTTTCAAGTTAAGCTGCATAACTGTGTATTGCAGAGTGCTGTCTGTTCTCTCTACAGTTCCACTATACAGTATGGGAGTGATCATTTGTGGGGCATACTCTCATAAATTGAATGGGTCTTAAAATTATTTGCCAATTTGGCTATTTGATATTGTCAGATACTACTTCAGTATCATTCATTTAATGCTCACTTGTCTGTTGTGTCACAGCAGAGTTGGTACATATAAGTTGCAGAGGCTCCCCCAGTGGCTCCCTCCCTATAAAAACAAACAAAAAAATTTGTTGAACTTAGTTTTCTGCTTCTTGTTTTCTGAACTGGATTTGTTTTATGTGAATTGACTTAAATTCCTTTCAGTAACACAGATGCACTGTTGCTACTGTGCTCTTCAAAGTCAGGTCCTGAGGCGAACAGTTCGTTCCCTCTTGTGGAAAGGGAGATAATTTACGTTCCTGTTAGAGCAGTCCTCTTGGAGGCTCATCAGGGCTACTCGGCTGTGCTTCTAATGGTTCCTCACAAACTGTCCACGATTATGCTGCACGTTCTCCAGTAGCTGCATTCGGCCACTTTTCGAGACCCCCTTGCCCCGTCTGTCAAGATGCAAGATTTTCTGTTTTGGAATACTTAAAACCACTGTTAAGCCAGAAGGCAAGCCTTAAAACTCTGTAGCATTAATTTAACTTTATTTCAAATAGACTTCAGAAGTGAATTACACAAAAGATACGTGAGCTTATTTACTTGAATTAAATTCGTGTTAACCAATCACAGTAAAAATACAGTTAAAGCTGTCCAATGGTAATTGTCACTCTCTTTAACCCTTTAGCATCTAAACTCCTTTAGACAGCCTACGGTCCTTCAGAAAACATTTAATATTTATGGTGTCATTTAAACCTGGTGGTTTGTCTGCCTCTAATCTTACTTGCTGTTAAGTTTATTTTTGCTCCACCTGATTTTTATAATTTCTTTCCCTTAAATCGTTGGGAATGTGTTCTACCACTGCAAAGAAAAAACTTATTACTGCACCTAATAGTATGTTTATGTAGGCCATTATTTTCATTTGTTTCAGTATCATAAAGATGTTCATTTATCCTGGTGCCCAACTTCGTAGTGCTAATTCCTATATAGTAACTCGGACAGCTTAAACACAAAACTACATATAATATCCCTTTAGTCTGGAAAGTTTCTTTCAGGTATTTCTGTAGTGTACTGTAAATGTTCTAACGTCATGTAGGACCCTTCATGTATAAACCTACAAGCAGCATAACCTTTGCACTTAAAATTCCTTTATTTTTATTGGGGATTTGGAGCCCCGACTTTAGTATGGCCATTGCTTCTGTTCCAAAGAGCTTAAATAGTCTTTCATCCCTAGTCATCTATCTTGAAAACCAGCGTCTAAAGCTTTTAGTGAAAGACTCCATGGAGGGTATTGCCTGGTCTGAGGATCAGCTGTCTTTGAAGAAGGCCAAAAAAGTCCACTCAGATTCTTTGGCTGTGCCTCCTCCACTGGACATTTCTCTTGTGGCTGGTGATTGTTTCCTGGGCTGGATTCCTCTGCGCGGCCAGTTTGGAGGTTGGCATGGATCCAGCTTCTCGCACATCCTCAGAGGCCTTGCAGATGTCCGCTTCAGACATTCAGGGGAACCATGGATGATCATCACTGAAGGGCCTAGGGGAGTTCCTCAGATACTGGTGAGGGAGGTAGTCCCAACTATGATTGAGTGTAGGCCGGCATCCTAGCCTGCTACTTTTCATAAGGCGGACATCCCTCTATAAAAGAAGCAAAAGACGAACCATATCTCTGCTGCTGTTAAGGACCTTCAAAGTGAATGTCAGAATTTTATGCAGTTTGTTCAACTCTCTTATGGCCTTGAAGCCTCTTCAGGACATGTCCTGAATCCTCCTTTGGTCATCTTTCTCCCTCAAGAGAATGAGGGAACAGGTTTCTGTGAGGAGGAAGAGGATTCTGATGAGGAATCTCTGACCTATTCTACACAGATTCCTTCCCCTTTGGATTATGGCTCTGAGAAGGAGGAATCTGCTTGTCCTGAATCCCCTTCTGGAGATTTATTTTGGGCATACCATTTCCAGGATGATGGAATTCATTAAATGGGATTGATCCCAAGTGTCTGAAGTGCAGAGAAGATATTAGCTCCTTCAAATTGAGTCTTCTAGACCCTCTGCCGATTCTCCTGTTTTGGCTGCTTTATTAGATGCCTTTTCTGCATCTCATCCCCCTGCTCTTAAAAAAACTTTATCTGTTTTATAAACTGCCTGATGACTGCAGACTCCTTTATATAAGTATCCATCTGATGACCCTTCGGTGGTCTCTGTGGCATCTGACAAGCCTTCTAAATTACTGCCTTCTACCAAGCTTTTTCCTTCTGATAAGGACATCTGGACTGTGGAACGGCTGGGTTAAAAGGTTTATACTTCAGCCACCCTAGCCTGTCAGGCTGTTAATTATCAGACTTGTATGACCAGATATGTTTTGGATGTCATTTGTCAGGCTGGCCAGGTTATTTCTGACCTTCCTGATTCTGAGGGAAAAACTACTGCCTTGTCCCTGTTGGAGATTTTTCAGGTAGCTCACTATTCCATTAAAGGTAGTTATGATGTAGCAGATGCTTCTTCTAGGGCTGCTGCTTTTGGCTGTGGGTTGATGAGATATTCCTGCTATGGCTTCAAGCTCTGTCTGATATTATGGCTAAGTTGTTGGATGTTCATCTGGACAACAAATTTTTGGTGCTACTGCAGCTGATTTGTTCAAGTCCCTGCAGAAAAAAGGTAAGGAGTTACAGGAACTGAAACATATTTTTGTTTCCACTGTGCCAGAGTTCCAGAGAAACTGCCCCAGGAAACCATCTTTTGTTAGAAGGAGGTCTTGTCGTCGTCCTCCTCCTAAAGGCAAGAAGGATGGTAGGAGGGCTTCCCTGCTAAGTCTACACAGACCCTTCCTGCTCAGAAGCCTTCCTCTCCTGATAAACCAGGTGCTGTCTGACTACCCGATTCTTCTCAGCCACATTCCTCTTTCACACCATCTTTGTCTCTACCTGTCTAAGCCATCCTGGGTTCTTTCCATCATTTGTCAGGGATTATTTCATGGTTTGGAAAGCACTTCCCCCTTTCGTGACCAGTTGAGCTTTTTCCAGGGGTGCTTCAGGGTCTTTTGACTCCAAGAGGAACGGGTTTTATTCTGTTTCTGGTCTACAGGAAGAGGGCACTTGGCGACACATTCTGGATCTTTCTCACCTGAATACATTCCTGAAGGTTCCTTCATTTCAAATGTTATCCCTTCAGACTTTGTTCCATCTCTTGCTTCCTCAGTCTTTTATGGTTTCTCTGGATATTGAGGATGCTTGCCTCCATATCACTATTCATCCATTTTTAGAAAGTTTTTACATTTCTCTGCTTCCTGGCATTTGCAGTTCTCTGCTTTGCCCTTTGGTCTCTCTACTGCCCTAAGGGTATTCACCAATTGCCTAGCTCCTGTGATTGCTTTTTGCAGGCTAAAGGTTATTCAGGTCTTGCCTTATTTAGATGACCTGCTTATTCAACCCTTTGGTCTCTCTACTGCCCTAAGGGTATTCACCAATTGCCTAGCTCCTGTGATTGCTTTTTGCAGGCTAAAGGTTATTCAGGTCTTGCCTTATTTAGATGACCTGCTTATTCAAGCCTCCTCTCTGGCAATTCTTTTACAGCACCTTCAGTGGGTCATTGCTGTGTTGCAAAGCCTGGGGTTCACTGTAAATTTTCAAAGTCCTTCCTGTCCCCGTCAAGGGATCGTGTTTTTCTGGGATGCAAAATCCAGACTGTTCTATGCTAGCATCCCTGCCTCCTTCCAGGGCTTTCACTCTGATTTCCGTTTTTCAGTTGCTTCTTCCTCTGGCCTTGATTAGGGAATTTCTGTGGTCTTTGGGATTCATGGCGTCCACCATCACTAGTCTTCCCTTCACCAAATTGCACATGAGAAATCTTCTGTGGTATCTAAAGTCAGTTTGACTTGAGCATTCTCATCCTGTACAGTTTCCAATTCCTCTTCTGTGTCTTAAGTTGGAATTTTAGTGGTGGATTCACCAACTGACTTTCAACCCCCGCTTCCCTCTCGGGAGCTGTTGGGGCTTCCCCCGGAAACCTCCGCGATGGAAGGAGCATACCAATATCAAGGAGATGAGAGCTGTTCTCTTTGGCCCCAACTATTTCCATCCTGTTTTCTTCAGGGCCCTTAAAGATCTTCAGACAACCACATTGATGTGGTTCATTAGCAAACTGGGGGGCGCAAAAGTCCTATCTTCTGTGCAGATTGGCACTCCAAGTTTGAGCTAGCAGTTCACAAGTGACACTTGGGCGCAGTACATTCTTTCAAGTCAGAATTTTGTGGCAGACTCCCTGAGCAGGTCCATAATACAATCTGGAGTGGATGCTTCACAGGGATGTATTTCTGGACATTATCCACCAGTGGAGTATTCCTCAAGTAGATCTCTCTGCCTCCCCTGTGAACAGGCATCTTCCTCAATTTTACGCGTGATTCCATGTCCTCTGGCCTGGAAGATGGATGCCCTATCTTTTTCATGGAAGGGGTTGCTTCCTTCCCTCCCCTTCTCATTCCAAAATTCCTGTGCAAGATTAAAGCAGGTTGCTCCCAAAATATTGCAGGGGACTCCCTTTTGGCCCAGACAGCATTGGTTCCCTCTTCTGCATTTGGCCAAGGGCAATCATCACAATTTACCTCACAGGGTGGATCTTCTCACACAAGACCAGGGATATCACATCCATCCCCACCTGTCCACTCTTCAACTGACACTGTGGGTGATAGGATTTTGATTTCCTGTAGGTACCTTTTTTCTGAGGATGTGCTTCGGGTTCTGCAGGAGGCCAGGAAACTCACTACTAGGAGATTTTACGTGTCCAAATGGAAGAGGTTTTCTGTGATGGTGTCTTTCTCGCAACATGGACCCACTTACTGTGATGTTCCTTTGGTTCTCTCTCATTTGTGTAAATTGCTCAGTGCCTGGCTGACATATTCTGCTATTAAAGCCCACACCTCTGCTATTTCTGCTTTTAGCACCTGTGTTTGACTGAATGTGCTTCTTAGCTGATAAGTTTATTTTTGGCACTTTTTTTTTGGCACTTTTTAACAATTGAATTCAGTTCAGAATACATTTTGAATAAATTGCAATCTGAAGTAGTTTACTTCATTTGATCTTCAACCTGTGGGTACTGGGTCCGTATCGGATCCAAACTGGCAATTTCACAAGCATATGCTCCTCCCCTTAACCATAATACACCACCACTGCTTTCCAACCGCCAGATCTCGTTTGCCGTGGCTATCCAATGCATCGTGATTCTTGAGCTCCAAGTTGTGAGTAGGTTTTTTCTCGGTGATTAGTGTTTTTTGTGTGTGTGCTTGATAGTGTAGGTTCCTCCCTTCCTTCCCTTTGCTGGTGCGTCGAGTTTAGGGCTTGTTTCTTAGTTTTTAGGTAGTTAGGTAGTTGTAGTAGTTTCTCCCCCTCCCCCCTCAGCTTTTTGTGTGCTTGTCGGAGAGTGTGGTGAGTGGAATGTGTTTAAAGTTTGTTCTTGTTTGTTTAGTGGGATATGTCGTATCTCCCTAAACAAGTTTTCAAGAGAAGCACTGAGTGTGGCCACAAATTGTCACCTGCTGATGGCCACACTCTTTGCATGCTGTTTGGGTGTGGCCCATTTAACCACTGATTGCTCTATTTGCTCAGGTTTTAACCCACTCACCCTTAAGGATTGGTGGGCCAAATTAGTTATGAAGGGCCTGCTCCCTTCTAAGGAGGCAGCCGCCGCCTCTTCTGCTTCGGTCATATCTGTTGCTGTGACCGCCTCTCTTACTTCTGTCCTTCCTACTCATCCTCCTGCCTCTAAGCCTGTGGAAGTGGAGTGTAGAAAAGGCAGAGAGAAGGGGAGAGAGTACAGACCAGAGAAACGAAAGAGGTCCCTGGACCTTTCGGCTTTGACTGGACCTCCTATCAAAAGTTAGCCTAGGCACTGTGACTCCCCTCTGCTCCGATCTCTGGAGCAGGAGGAGCCCAGACCACCCTCTAGAGTCTCAGTTCCTCGACCCGCCAGGTTATCGTCTGTGGCTTCATCACGGTCCACCCGCGGTATTTTTAAAGTCGACATGGATAAAATGATGCAGAGATATATTCGTGCACACATTCAGATAGGAGTCTTGCCAGCCCCCTCTCCCTCTGGAGGGGGGAGCTCGCTTCCCTTCTTTACACCTATATCTCCTTCTCCGATCCAACCCCCGGTTTCAGAGTACATGGATCCGAGAGTGCCCCTAGTCATGGGGTTGGCACCGACGACAGTACCTGTTAACTCAATGCTTACAGCTGCCCGAAGAGTGTCTGATCCAACTAGTTCCGATCTGAGTGGCTCTCTGAGCTGGAGCCTGGGTGTCGGATCCAAGGGGGGTGGAGCTACTTCCATCAGCTCTGACTTTGTCGGGTCATGGCCCCCTCCTTGGAGTGCCGTCTACTTCAGGCCTGGCTCTGATTCTCGCGTCTGACCCAGGGAGAGCGGTTCCCTTAATGGTGTCCCAGGAAGCTCGCTCTGCCTCAGCGTTCAACTTTGTGGAAAGGGTTCTCTCTAGTGGATCGAGGCACCTGACTAGATCTTCGGACTCTGCTCTGACGACTCCTGCTTTGTGTGTGAATCCCATCATTTTACCACAGGGACAGCCCGTGTTCGAGGAGCCCCAGGCGGTTCCCCCTGAGGAACAAGTGGTTTGCGATTTCCCTCTGGAAAACCCCACCAGAGAGGTTCCTTGCAAGCATACATGCAAGAAGAAGCACTTGTACTCCCTGGAGTCCCTCACTGAGGGCACTGATTTGGAAGATGGGGAAGGTTCCCCCAGATCACCTCCCGAGGATGTCTCCTTCAGAGACATCATGGAAATCTTGCACTAGCGGGGAGGTTGGTCTGCCCCAAAACCTTCCTCGGGCGAGCCATTGTTCCTCGAGGCTTTTGGCACGGGCCCGTCTACTTCCTGTGTGTCCCCTCCTGTGGAACCTTTAGTGGACTTGGTAACCTTGCTGGCTTGGACGGAGCCAGACACTGTGGAACCAATCCCTAAATGCCTGGACAAAATATTGAGCCTCCCCTACTGACCGGCTTGGAATAAAGGGTCCTCTGTAGACGCTATGGTGGTAGGAGCCACCACCAAAAAAGAACTAGCCCAGGAGAGTTCCTCTGTCCATCCTCCTGACCCTAGGTTGATGGACCACCTAGGGAAGCGGGTTTATGTGTCAGCGACCTTTTCTATCAGGGCGCTGAATTACCTGCCCCACGTTACTAGACTACTGCACGACCTGGTTAAGAAACTGGCTGAGTCTCCCCCAAAGTCTATGTTGCAGGAGGACAGAGCTACATTCTCCACAGGGATGGCTACCTTGACAGTGGTTTCAAACATGTTTGTGACTCTTCTCACATGCAACTCACATGCAACTGAAGGAGAGGTTAGTGTGGCTTGGTCTGGCATGTCCATGAGGCGTAACGCCTGGCTCAGATTGTCAGTTCACGGAACCCTTCAAAGCATCTTTTGCGAATACCCCGTATGGTGGCTCTTCCCTCTTTGGTAAGACCATCCGAGACCCCTTGGTCCCAAGTGAGAAAGATGGGAAGACACTGTCTGCCATCAAAATCTGCTTCTCAAATCCTCAAAGATCCTTTTCCCAGGATCAGTGAGGGCAAAAGATGATGTGGTTCCGGAAGTCGCAGTATTCCCGGGGCACTCAAGGCTGCTCTTCCCCTAGAGGCAGAGGGGGGTCCGAGGAATTTTGGGTCTCGAGATCCATTCTTGGACAGGCCCGCACAGCAACCCTGAGGGTTTGCCCGACTGCTCTGCAGGCAGTCGGGGGTCTCTTGTCCTTGCACCTGGCGGCATGGGAGTCCATGTCATCAGACCATTGGGTGCTTCAGATAATTTCCAGAGGCTGTTCAATCCCATGTGTGGTTCCTCCTACACCTTAAAAACACCTCCTAGATGTACCACCCATGCAAATGGAGGCAGCAGCGCTAGAAGTTTCAAAGCTGCTAGAGAAACGAGCCATCAAACCCATCCTCCCAAATCGGTCTGGATTGGGGATCTACTCCAGGATCTTTTTGGTGCCAAAAAAGACAGGGGACTTGAGGCCCATTCTGGACCTATCTACTCTGAACCTGTCAGTTGCCAAAGAGAAGTTCTGGATGGTCACTTTACAATCCATCATGCCGTACTTGCAAGAGAGTGACTGGATGTGCTCGCTTGACCTCCAGAATGCTTACTATCACATAAAGATGCACAGAAGCCCCAGTAGGTTTCTTCACTTCCGGCTAGGAGCCAATCATCATCCATTTCGAGCCCTACCTTTTGATCTCACCACAAGCCCCCAGGGTGTTCACCAAAGTGATGGCAGTAGTAGAGGCTTATGTGAGGCTTCAGGTCTACCTTTACCTGGACGCTTGGCTCCTTACTGCTCCCACCAAGCATCTACTTTGTTGGACCAGAGATTATTTTCTAAAGATTGCACACTATCTAATGATTACAATCAACACAGCCAAATATCTTCTGAATCCTGTCCAGGTGATGGAACACATAGGGGCATGGATAGACATGCTACAGACCAAAGTTTTCCTGATCACGGAGAGAGTTTGAAATCTAAGGATGCATGTTGCCTTCATTTACTGATCTCGCCTTCCCTCAGCAGAGTCCATCTTAAGGGCCCTAGGTTCTATGGCAGCGACAATAACAATCCTTCCATGTGCTGCATTACATATGCGAGTACTACAGTGGACTCTAGCGGTGCAGTGATCCTTGTTGAATCTTCATTGCTGCACCCAGTACACCTCAGCCAGGTCCAAGGCATGTGGTCCCCGATCGAGACCAGTTTGCATATAAACGTTCTGAAGATGAGGGCGGTCCTTTTAGCGTTGCAAGCCATTCATGCCTTTCTACCTCTGGGAACCATTGCAATCCAGTCAGACAACATGTCAGTGGTCTGGTATATCAACTATATTACCCCCTTTCTCGCGAGGTCATGAGAGTTTGGGAATGGGCGATCTCCACCGGTCGTTTTTTGGTAGTAACACATACTGGGATGGTCCAACATTCTAGCGGAGAAACTAAGCCGGACTATCTGATGCCGTATGAGTGGTCTCTGAATCCTTTAGTAGCAGAGCAGATCTTTCTAGAGTGAGGTCGGCCTTGCTGCAATCTCTTTGCATATCCTTCCAACACTGAGTGCAGCGAGTTCTTCGCTCTGAACCCCCCACTGGGGGAGTCCCCCAGAGACGCTCTAGTCCATGCTTGGCCTCCTGGTCTTCTTTATGCTTCTCCTCCTGTACCCCGCATTCCGAAGTTTCTACAGAAAGCTTGTCAACTGGGGAGCAAAGTGATCCTCATTGCCCTGTTTTGGCCTCGCCATGTATGGTTTCCGCTCCTCTGGTCTCACCTTCTAGCTTCGCCTTGGATCTCATTTCTCACCCCCCGAAGGTCCCATCTGGACAGTCTGAAGCTCGCAGCTTGGCTGCCCAGTTCCCTTAATTGCCAGGACTCCCTGGCTGTCTTCTTCGGTCAGGTCGATTCTGGTGGCAGCTCATAAGTCGTCCACCAGGAAGATTTATTGCAACAAATAGAAGCGTTTTTCCTTTTGGGCTTCTCAAAGGAGTTTAGATCTATTCACAGCTCCCATTCTGGCTATTCTTGATTTTTTGGCAAATATTTCTCATCAAGGGGCTAGCTCGTCTGTTGTCAAAATTCAACTAGCTGCCATTTCTCATTTTCACATGGGCAAGAATTCTGCTTCTTTAGCCTCTTCCAGATTGTGCAAAGCTTTTATCAAAGGTACCTTTCTCTTATGTCCTCCCCATTCACCTGTGGGACCATACTGTGGTACTTCAAGCATTGGTTGCTCTTTTCATTTGAACCTGCAGCAACCACAGATCTTAAGTTTTTGTCTTGGAAGACAGCATTTCTAGTGGCCATCACCTCTGTTAGGAGGGTTTCAGAACTGCAAGCGTTGTCTGTCAAGGTTCCATACATGATTTTTCACAAAGACAGGGTTTCTCTTTGCACCAATCCTTCCTTTCTCCCCAAAGTAGCATCAGAGGTAAATATCAATCAGTTTACTTTCCAAATTTTACAAACAAAGTGGAATACAAGTTGCATTTGTTGGATGTTCATTCACTATTATGGTTCTATTTACACAGGACCAAAACCTTTTGTAAATCTGACCAGTTATTTGTGTCCTTTTCTAAACCTTTTTTGGGTAAACCGCTCTCTAAGGTTACCATTGCTAGGTGTTGCTCCCTATGTAGCCTTCAGATCTACAAGGATAAAGGTTTGTCTCCTCTGGGTCAGGTTAAAGCTCACTCATCTAGTTCCAAGTGGCCTTTTGAATGAGAGCATCATTAGACATTTGTTCTACGACTACTTGGTCCTCATTTCATACTTTTATTTCTCACTCTAAACAGGATTTGATTTCTCAAAGGAGTGCATCTTTTGGTTCCGCGGTGCTCCGTTATATCCTTCCATGAGGGCCAACCAGGTATTTAGTAGCTGGGGACTCTGTCCCGCATGTTGATCAAATGAAGTAAACTACTTCAGGTAAAGAAGTTATGTACTCAACATAATGTTCCATCTGTGTACTACTTTGTCTTCAACCATCCTTCCCCCTGGCCTTGCCATATGGACAGCATTATAGCTGTTTTTTTGGTGTGTAAGGTGTTTTTGGGATCGGTTTGTTCAGTGTAAGGTGCAGCAAACTCGATCTGGGGGTTTGAAAGTAGTGGTGTGTTATGGGTAAGGGGAGGAGCTTGGAGCTCAGCGCAGATGCTTGCGAAGTTGCCGGCTCAGATCCGATACGGATCTGGTACCCACAGGTTGAAGACAAAGTAGGTCTACTCAGATGGTATGTTATGGTGAGTACATAACTTTTTTTTTTTTTTTTTTTTAATTGTTTTTGCTTTAATTCTACACACTCAAGTGTGCTAGCTTGCACTTCATTTGAATTGTTTGCAGTGCTGTTTTAGCTGCTTTTCTGCATAAAAAAAAATTCTAAATTTTAAGCTTGTTTCCTGCCTTTCCTGTAACTAGTCTAGTCCAGATACAGATTTGCTTTATCCAGGACTGCTTGTAAGCTTCTGAGCCCCCCCTTGCCTTTCTGTGTTGGAGGGAAGCCTTGTAGCTTACCAGTGGGAGTGGTAAGTACTAGGTAGCCTGTCTACCACAGGAGGAGTGGTTTCTGGCCCAGAAATTGTAGTATATTGGCCGTTTGGGCAGTTTTTCCATCTGTTTCAACTTTCTGGTTTAAAAGCCCGTGTTTGCACTTTTCCCCACTTTCCTGTAATTAGTTTAGTCCAGATACAGGTTTGCTTTATTTAGGACTGTTTGTAAGCTTCCGATTAGTGTCAAAGTCTGCGCTTCAGTTTTTCCCTTAGATCTACTAGTTCTCGCCTCTCGTGCACTTTTACTAGATTATTAATCTAGCACTTTACCAGACTTCTTGTAGCAATTATTGTAGCACACAAGTGCTACCAGCACTAAACGTTCTACAAGGAAACAACTCCAGTACTTGTTAATGCCCACACCTCCAGGCATGTCTAAAGGTCAAATAAAATAAGTAACAAAGGGCCACAGCTCCAAAGGCAAACCAAAACTTTAATCTGTGAGCGCTTTTGTTCACTCGCATCAAATGAACTTCTTCAGACAAATTCAAACAGTAAAACCCCTCCTTATATAACCAAGAAATAACTTGACCAATAAAATTGATTACATCACAAGTTTAAAACTGATTTATTAAAAGTCATATACATATTTATAAAGATATTTACATATACTTTAAAAGAATTTTTAAGCACAAAGTGGAGAATTGTTCTATAAAAATCAAAACCATGCATCCATACAAACCTATAAGTACATAAAATATTATATTATCTTATAAGAACATTCTGTACTGAATTTCATAAATTCATTCAGCGTAATAAACTTTTAAGCTTGAGTAAACACACAACAGAACACTGCTCATTAAGGCCTGGGTAACTATGCACATTTAAGGTAAGTTGCTACCATAACTCTTGTGTTTCGAGTAAAAGGGATGTATGCCCACCTCTAGGGCCCTCCATCACCTGGTCGATCACCTTAAATTTAAAGTGGTGTCCAGGGTTATTCCTAATGTGGTTGGCCAAAGCATTATTTTCTGTTTCTATTTATACTGTAAATGTGTTCCTAGATGCTTTCTTTGAACCTACGATCGTTTTTTCCGATATAAAATGCCAGACAGAGTTGACATCTTGGCAAATATACCACACTTTTAGAGTTAGTCGTATCTAGCAGTGAGTGAAAAATGCCCGTTAGCAATTGTATAGTCCCTACCTGTGTCTATGTACCTGCAATAGGCACAAGCTTCATGTTTAACCATTCCTGGGTTCCTGCTATACCGTTAATGCTTAAGCATGTCTAAAGGTCAGATGTCCTTTTCCTATGTTGCAACATTCTTGGTGTGGGATTTCCTGCCTTCAGGCAACTCGTATGTCTGCTCCTACACAAAAGCTTCAGCTTGGCTGTTACAGCTGCATGGGACGTCACACGTGGGGCCATAAACCAGAGAGCCCTATGTGTGATATCTGCACGCACAATCCTCTGAACTTTTCGGCTGAAAACTACTTTGCATTGTACTATCGCTCTCCAGACGTCTAACTATAGATAAGTAACCCATTGGGTTTTTGCATTTCTAATATTTTACCGCTCCTTCGCTTTGCTTAGGCTTGGTTGTTGTAGCTTTCAGCTGATGTCAGGGAAAAAGGGAAAGTGCCAATGTGGGCACCAAATTCCCCATAAGGACGCCAATGACAAATACGTTTTCTGCTTAGGCCGGGAACACTACCACATCACCTGCCCTATTTGTAAATCTTTTGTGCCTGAGACCTACTTAGCCACCTTGCAGCTTTAAACCTTTACTTAGAAAACCAGCGCCTCAAACAGCTGGCTCTCTGGATGGATCCCGCTTTGGAGGCCGCCCAAGAACCTCTGCGTAAAAAGGCAAAGATGCCTAGGCCTTCATCACCTGCTTCACATCCGGATGCCTCGCTAACTGCCGATATAGGAGTGGAGCGCTCGGCAGATCCGTCTGCTCCATCGACCTCCCTCATGGAGGCCGCTGCATAGCCGACAACCGGCACGTCCATGGAGCTTTCTAAGACACCGCCTGTCGTCGTCGAGGGGGAACCAGATTTGATGATTCCTTCGACCAGGATCCTAATCTCTGATACAGCCACTGCCAAACCCGGTTCTAGACCAATTCCTAAGGCCACTCCAAAAAGAGGCAGAAAACAAAATCACATTACGCCTGCTTCTGAAGCCCCTACAGACTGGGAGGCCTTCACCTTTTCTCTTATGCAGGCATTTATGGCCCTTAGGCCTTCTGCCTCACCCACAACTACATTGCCACTGCTAAGCCCTAGGCCTCCCTCTGCTTCTTCCATCTGTATGGTTCCCCTCCTAGAGGAAGAAGAACATGAATCTTCCTACTCTTCAGATGAATCCATCTCTTAAGCATCCCAGATTGCTTTATTCTCCTGATGAGGATTCTGTGGAAGGGCATTCTCCACCTGAAGACTTACATTTGGTGAAACCATCACCAGAATGAAAGACGATTTCAAATGGGATACTTCCCAAATGACAGAAACCCAAAAAAGATACTTTGAACTGCTGCAAGTGGAGTCGCCCTCCCCTACAGCTGTACCCCCTGTTCTCCCAGCATACTTAGATGCCTTTACTGCAGCCTGTAGAGCACCTGATTTGCAGCCTCCTGCACCTAAGCACCCAGACCACTTCTACAAGGTGCCAGAGGAACAAAAATTCCTCATAAAGCCACCCTTAGCCAGACCCAGCAGTGATTACTACTGCCCCTAATTAACAGTCAAGGTTGTTACCTTCTGCCTCCCTATTGCCCACGGATAAAGATAGCAAATCCATGGATAGGATAGGCAAGAAGGTGTACACTTCCTCCACTTTGGCCTTCAGAGCCATTAACTATCAAACGCACATGATCAAGTATGTCCTGGACTTAGTATCCCAAGCCACTTCTATGCTGGCTTCAATTCTTGACGGACCAGTTAAGACTGATATCTTCTCCAAATTGTCCTTAGTCCTACAAGTGGCTAGACGCTCCATAAGATGCAGCTGCGATGCTGCAGAAGCTTCTACTCGCTCTGCAGCATCAGCATCTGTTCTCAGGAGATATTCCTAGACTACTGAGTCTGCCAAAGGACTTCAAGTCCAAAATCTTGGACGCCCCCCTGGATCACAACTTCCTCTTTGGAAAGCAATCTGCAGACCTATTTAAGAATCTGCAAGAAAAAAAGCAAAGAATTACAGGATATAAAACATCTCCTGGTATCCCCTAGACTGAAATTTTATAGGAACTACCCGGCTAAGACAACCTTTGTTAGGCATAGGCCGCATTCTGCTGCCTCCTCCTCCAGACCCAGAAGAGGAACTAGAAGACATTCCTCATCCAGGCCTACTGGCCCACCTCCTTCAGCCTAGACAACCCTTTCAGGACAGGGGAGTTCCTATTAATGCATGACTGCCTTTGCCCATCTGCCCCTCTCAGCTCGCCTTTCCCGCTGTCTCCCCTTCTGGCAAAAAATCACTACAGACCAAATGGGTATTAACCATTATTCAAAAAGGGTACTTTCTATCCTGGAAACAAATTCCCCCCCTGGAAGGGCATTCAGTTTCCCCCAAAAAATCAATGCCATCTCCTTCCACAAATTCTATCAGACCTGCAACAACAAGGCAAAATAGAGCCTGTTCCCACAGGATAAGAAGGAAAGGGATTCTACTCCGTCTGTTCCTTGTCCCTCGAAAGGACGGTCCCTGGAGACCCATTTTGGATCTCTCCTTCCTAAACTTTTACCTACAGGTACCCACCTTTAGAATGCTGTCACTACCCACTCTCTTGCCCCTCATACCCTCAAATGCTTTTATGGTCACCTTGGACCTAAATGATGCTTACCTGCACATTCCCATCAGGGCCTCACAGACGTTTCCTGTGTTTCTCTGGCCCATCCTCGCACTTCCAATTTACGGCCTTGCCCTTTGGTTTATCCCCTGCCCCAAGAGTGTTTACAAAGTGCCTAGCTCCAGCCATTGCCTTCTGCAGGATCCAAGGAATCCAGATTTACCCATATCTGGATGACATCCTTATCCCAGCACAGTCCAAAGATTCCCTCTTAAGGCATCTACACTTCACTGTCCCTTTTACAAAGACTAGGGTTCATCCCAAACCTCAAGAAGTCCTCCCTGAACCCAGACAAGGGCAAGATATTCCTAGGTTGGAGAATCAATACAGAATGAATGAAAGCCTTTCTCCTGCAGAACAAGGTTCTGTCTCTAACGTCCCACTTCCAGGAAGTCTTGTTCTCCCAGACAGTCACTGCAAGGCAATTCCTTTGACTCCTGGGATTGATGGTAGAAACCATTCCCATGCTACCATTGGCCAGAGTGCATATGCGAAAACTGCAGTGGTACCTCAAAAATATCTGGTCACAACACCAGAATCACTTGGGACAAGTTATCCCCCTTCTTCCCTGTATAAAGAAGGAAATCATTTGATGGATCCAACAAGTACAACTATACCCGGGGCTTCCACTGCAGCCCCCTTAACCCAAACAAATATTGCATACAGATACCTCAGACTCCGGTTGGGGAGCCACCTTGCACTCTTGGAGTCCAAGCCCAGTGGCAACCTCCCATGATAACCAAACACATCAATGTAAAGGAGATGACAATGTAAAGGAGATGACAGCAGTTGTTTTAGCTCTACAGCCCTTCCTACCCCTACTGCTACCAGGTCCTCTTCTGATGGTGACTGACAGTACCACTGTAATGTGGTACATCAACAAACAGGGAGGTACCAAGGCATACCAATTGTGCAGGCTAGCCCTACTAATTTGGGACCTAGCACCCCAGCACAACCTATCCCCTGTAAGCCAGTTACATCCCTTCGCCGGACAACAAGCAAGCAGACCTGAGCAGAACATCCTCTCCACAACACGAATGGATGCTGGATAGGACAGTCTTCCTAGACATAGTCCACGGTGGGGCACTCCACAAATAGACCTGTTTGCCTCCCTCCAGAACAGGCAGCTGCAGACCTTCTGCACAAAGACATACTCCTCCCATACCTGGAGAGTAGACGCCTTCAGTTTCACCTGGGAGGGGGAAGTTCCTGTCCACCTTCCCCCCTTTCCCTCTGATTCAGAAAGTCTTTCTGAAAATCAGGAAGGACAAACCAAAAATCTTGCTAGTGACTCCCTACTGACCAAGGCAGCACTGGTTTCCCCCTTGTATACAATTTAGCTAAGGGCAATCACTGCAACTTACCCCACAATGTAGACCTTCTGACACAAGACAAAGTAACTCCCACATCCACACTTGCAAATGCTATCTCTGACTCTCTGAATTACTAACCCCATTCAGACACCACTATTCAGAGGACGTGCTATCAGTCCTGAGGGAGGCCAGGAAACCCATGACTAGAAAATCATACCTTGCCAAATGAGAAAGATTTACTCAGTGGTGTCTGGGACAGGAAAGGGACTCTTACGAGGCTGACACCCCCCCCCCCCCCAGTCCTCTCATATATGTCAACTTATAAAGGGTGGAATTTATTATTCATCAGTGAAAGTGCACCTCTCTGCATTATCAGCCTGCTTACTTGTAGATCCTCCCTTGCTAGCCAGGCTACATGTGAAACTCTTCTTTAAAGGGGTCTTGTGCATCAGACCACCTAAGAAGCCTATTCCTCCTGTATGGGACCTAAACTTCATCCTGTAAAACCTCACCCAGCTCCCTTTCGAACCGGCTAATACAGCCTCTCTACAGTTTTGTACTTGGAAAACAGTACTGTTAGTGGCTGTTAATCTGCCAGAAGGGTTTCCGAGCTACAAGCTTTAATGGCATGCTCACCTTACACCATTTTTCATAGGGACAGGGTCACACTGAGAACTAACCCTTCCTTCATGCCCAAGGTAGTCAGTGACTTATCTCTAAATCAATCCATTCACCTACCCAATTTTTTCCCCTCTCCCACTAACCAAGGAGAGAGGATACTCACTCCCTAGATGTCCACAGGCAACTGAGATTTTAACTGGACAAGACTAAAGACATTAGGAAGTCCAAACAACTCTTTGTATCTTTCCACCCCAGGGCATTGGGCAAGGCAGTCACCAAACAGACCATTGCATCCTGGATTAGAAAGGCAATCTGTTTCTGCTACTCACACCACAGAAAAACCCCTCCAGTTGGAGTTGAGGCACACTCCATAAGAGCAGTGGCCACTTCTAAGGCTTTACAAAAAGGCTTGGACACAGCTTCCATTATGGAAGCAGCTACATGGTCCACTATCCACACTTTCACCAAACATTACAAATTGGACCAAATCTCCAAAGTACACGCAGGATTTGCCAGGGCAGTGCTACAAGGCTTTGTGGAATCATCCTCTGCATCCGCCACCCTTTCATCAAACTAAGCTATGGTACTCTCCCACACCCAAGAATACTGCAACATAAGAATAGGAGGACATAGAATAGTTGTGTACAATTTTAACATAACCATAGATGTCCTCTTCCATGTTGAAGTATTCCTTCCCACCCACCATTCCCCCTCACTGCTCACTGACTCTACCAATCTAACTGCTTCCTGATGCCTCTGTCCATTACAGAAGAGACCCAGGGCCTTATACATGTCACCTTTGGCAGCCTATCCTGTTGGGCTATCTAATTTGCCTGCTTAGCTTCATGTTCTGAGGATTGTACATCAAGACGTCGCACCCAGGGTCCCTGGTTTATGGCCCTATGTGTGGCATCCCATGCAGCTGCAACAGCCAAGCTGAAGCTTTTGTATAGGAGCCGACGTAAGAGTTGCCTGAAGGCAGGAAATCCCACACCAAGAATACTGCAACATGGAAGAGAAGGACATCTATGGTTATGGTAATATTTTACACAACTATTCCTTCCCTGTGCTTTCTCTTATTAACCTGGTGAACTTGGTCATCCTGAGGCAATGTAGCAACTTCCTCATGTACACTGACAACCCTCTCCTCTTGCCTCCCAGCACTGATGCATTAGCACTGATGCATTTATATATCCAAATTGGAAGGGGCTACCCTACGCAGGATGCCCTACGCAGACAGTCTAAAAAAAACTCCAGCTTTACTCTGTTGCATATCGCCTACTCAGAGGCGATCTCTGCCTAACATACAAAGCTATGTCAAACCCAGAGCTGGTGGACATGCTCCACGTAAAGAAATCCCAATCCCTCCGAGCTACATGCTCTAGGGACCTAAACCTTGTCACCACAATAAACAGAACATGCTGGAGGGATAGATTCCTGTCCCAGAGACTTCCCATACTCTGGAACAAACTACCTATCTATAGCAAACAAAGCTCCTCATTAGCACTCTTCAAGAAAAATCTTGATGATTGGATGGGAGATAGGAAATTCACCCCGGGGATCACTTCTGTGGCTCTGCTTGACAGGGGCGCAAGAAAATAATTTTCTTGGGTGGCAAATGCCAGGGTACCGTTTGGCTAGGCTTATATAGGCCCTAGGGGCCAATAGCCTAGTACCTACCTATGACACACTCTCCAGCCAAGACTGGAATAGCTGGTGAAGAGGGAAGATCAACACTTGCACCACACCACATGGAACACACACCAGCATTGCCTTTACATAAAAACACAAACCGTACACCCAACTTCATGGAGCCTATCAAAAATCTACCCAAACAGCAGAGACCTCCAAGGCAGAAATGCACTCGACCACCACAACACAACACTAATGACGAGACACACAACTCTCCTAAACAGTTTGCCACTCAACCAAAGCCCCTAAGGCAAAACAGCATGCCCAACACACTAGTCATAGGTGACTTGATAGTTAGGCACACTGATGTCCCACTCACTAGGCTGAATAAGGAGAAAGTAACAGTCCGCTGCCTGTCAGGTGCTTGGATCCACCACATAACACATGCACTCAGGTCCTCAACAGCAGGTACAGATATGACTCATTATACATGTGGGTGTAAAAGACCTGAAACGTACCTCCCTGGACTACATGAAAAGAGACCTGGAGGAGCTGTCTGATTATGTAGCCCAGTCGGGTATGACACTAGCCCTGAGCAGCATCTACCATCACTCAGAATGATACCACAGTACAAGCAGAAAATTGATTTCAGCTAAGTTTCTGGTGTCATTCTAAGGGTATCCAGTGTCTGTCTGCCTGGGATGACATGATTGACGGACCTCGATGCTTTGCCAGAGATGGCCTGCATCTGTCACCCCTAGGCTCCCGGATACTGGCCAAGGCTCTTGCCACCCCTGTTAGTGCCTTTTTTAGGCGATGTTCCAAGACCAAATTACCACCATAACGGCTGCAAACAAATGCAATTTGAGGGTCATGCTGCTCAACGCTATAAGTATAAATCTCAAAATGCACTCGCTCAAAGCACTTCTTAAAATAGAGAACATCGACATTTGTGCTGTAACAGAGACCTGGTTCAAGGCAGCTGAAAGCACCCCAGCACTACCAGGCTAAAACTCATTCCACACCTTTTGGCCCCAGAACTTGGACCGAAGTTCCAAAGACGGTGGTGTTTCCATATTCATAAAGGATGTGCACACCTCAAACTGGTAGCCCAAATAACACATCTGAGGTACTTCAGGTGCAGCTTATATTGGGTAAGAGCGATTCAGGTCGTAGCCTGCTATAGGTCCCCAACCATGTCCCAAGACTCGCACTCCATGTTCCTAAGCACCCTGGAAAATATTAAGGTTCAACCTAACGCACTCATACTGGGTGACTTCAACTACCACTCCATTAACTAAGAAAACTACTCGTGTACCAATACACTTGCCCAACGTTTCCTGGAATTCATTAATTCCAATGGCCTGGACCAGCTCATTCTTACCCCCACTAGAGGTAGCGACATCCTTGACCTGGTCATTACTAACATGGACGACGTTGCTCTACACCAGTAGTCCACTCCTGTCTGGTTAGATCCTACCACAAAATCACCTTGGCAATCCACATCCATCCCACCCGCCCTTTGCAAAGGTAACCACCATGAAGAACTTCTCTAAAGCTAACTTCGGGCTCCTAAAAACAGAGGTGGCTAACTTTACTGTACCAGTGGTGAATTCCCAAGACTGGAAGAACTCCCTTATTAGCCTCAACAAAAAGTTGAGATCTCATCAAATCCTCTAAAGCTAACTATGAAAACAGAATTGCAGCAGATAGTAAAGGCAACCACAAGGCCTTCTATAGTTTATGTAAAGAATCTCCATGGCAATACCCAGATTTGCTCTGAGCTACTGCACAATGGTACCTTCTGTACCGAGCCAACACATATTGCCAATATACTGGTCGACAGATTCAGTCCCAACTTTACCCCCCCCCCCCCCCCCAAGGGACCAGTCACAATACCAGTAGATTGCCAGGCACCCAGTATTACTGTTGCACAGGTTAAAACAGCACTGTCCAAGGCCAAGAATACAGCTTTTATGGGACCTGACAATATCCCTGGCTGTGTTCTACATGAACTACAGAGTGAACTGTCACCTCACCTGTGTGCCCTGTTCAATCACAGCCTCACCTCACGCTTTGTCCCTACCGAATGGCGTACTGCTACAGTCGTACCTCTCCAGAAAGGAGGAGTGGCCACAGACCTTGGGAACTATCTCCTCATTAACCTGATGAGTCTGATATGCAAAGCTATGGAATGCATCATCATGGACCTAATAAACAAGGATATAGGGAATCTCCAAACTCTGGATCCCACACAGTTTGATTTTGTGAAGGCTAGATCATGCCTGGTCAACTTCTTTGAGTCGGTCACCAGAGCTGTGGATGAAGGCAAGGTGGTTCATACAGCCTACCTTGATGTTCTTCGTGTTTCACTGTCGCAGTCATAACTGTAGGGTACTCCTGCCGGCAGGCAGCCCGAGGTTGGCCAGAATATCAAAGTCTTGGTCCGGCGTCAGCCGTATCAGCAAGTACCCTAACGTCAGAACGCATGGGTATAAAGCTGACAGCCGACGCCATCTTCTCCAGTCTTTCTTGCCGTGCGGTGCAAAGCAGTTCGCTTGTTGTTGGTTGGCGTTTTCAAGACATCTTGGTGCAATTGTCGTCGGTCCGAAGTTTTCTACTTCTCTTCTCAAAGCTAAGTACCCCGTTGGGGAAATCTTTTTCTTGCTCCTCCGATGTCAGAAAAAGTTAATTGTGTATCGTGTGGAAAACAAATACCTCATAAAGATTTCCACTCTTACTGTCTACCTTGTTTAGGCCCTGACCACGACGTTTCTTGCTGTCGGTTCTGTGCCAGGTTTAATTCTCGCACTATCAAGCGTAGGTACGATTGGGCCTTGAATTACTTCGGTAGACTATTTAATTATAGGATGTCGTCGGATACTTTACCGACTACCGGAATACAGAAGAAACGCAAAGACAAGGACAGGCCTCCGAGGTCCAAACAGGATACTTTGCAGCCGGAGCCAGCTTCGGGTTCGGCGGTCGTCAGTGAGGCGCTTTTGCAGCCCCTGTCGTCCGCCACTTCAGAACCGATGGCCGACACGGACTCCCATGGGGAGCCATCTAGGCCTAGTAATTTGTTTGCTGCAGGACCTTCGGACGTCGCTCCTTCAGATGGGTCCGGAACCGCTGTGCAGGTACCGGCTTCTGAGGAGGTCTTCGGGCCTTCACATATTACTATTTCCACAAAGGCTAAGTCAAAGACTCCTGTTAAACCCAGACTTTCTGCTCAAGCTTCGTCGGATTCAGCTCCTAAGACTCAGAAGCAATTACTACGGATGGCTGAGGATTTATTAACTATGATTAGGGGCTCTCGCCCTCCTCCTGAGAAAAGGCCTAGACAGGATATCCCTTATGATTCCTCTGATCAGGCTTCTGTATCTTCAGATGTTCTTCATCTCACATTGCTGCAGTCCTTACTTATGGGTAGTCTGCTGTCCTCGATCGGCCCGAATACCAAAGTATTAGGCTGACGTCGGTCATGGGCGCTCAGAACTGACATCAGAGCGTCAGGGTATAAAAGCGCATGACCGACGTCATATCCTCAGTCTCTTTTGCCGCATGGTCTGATGCAGAAGCAGCGTTGCGAGTGCCGTTCGGTGTTCTGAAATTTTCGAATACTGAGTTTCATACCGAAACCAAGTTGGGCTAAGTACCCCGTTGGGGAATATTTTTGTTTTTTCTTGCCTCAGTTAATTCCGGATGTCAGAAAAAGTGAATAATTGTATTTCTTGTGGGAAACAGATACCGCATAGGGATTATCACTCTCTTTGCATTCCTTGTTTGGGACGGACCACGGCGTAGTGGTGTCGATTTTGTGCTAGGTTTAATAAGCGCACTATAAAAAGAAGGTTAGATTGTGCTAGGTTAGTCTTTGGTAAGCGGTGTAATTATAATATGCCGTCGGATCCTCCGACGCCCGCTTCCACGAAGAAGCGCAAAGACAAATCCTTGAAACCTAGACCGGTTGATTCGTCCGTGACGGACACCGGTCCTGCAGAAGCTACAGTAGAGCAGGGAGATCCGGCTGAAGTTTCTGTTGAGTCTCAGGGGGAAACTTTGATTTTGCAGGATGTGGCCTCCCAGGAGTCAGGGCAGGCTGAAGGGGCCTCTCAAGTTACTGTTCTCCCTTCTATGCCTAAGGTGGTTAGGCCTTCTGCTTCTATTCCTAAGGCTTCTTCTAAGGGCAGGTCTGTTTTGCCTTCCTCTGGTGTCCCTCCAGGTACTTCAGGGTCTGTGCCTAAAAAGCACATGCTTAAAATGGCAGAAGATTTGATTACTTTAGAGGTTCTATGCCCCCTCCTGATAAGAGGCCCAGGGTGGAGCCAGAGTTGGAAAGTTTGGATCAGGCCTCAGATGACTCAGTGTCTTCTGCTGAAGATATTCTAGATTTTCCTCCTTACTCTGATTCTGATGCAGAGGATTCCACTCCTTCTGCTTCTCCTCCAGAGGATTTTTCATTTTCAGAAACTCTGCATTCCATGAGGGAGCATTTTAAGTGGGAAGGACAGGATTTCTCTGATTCAAGGAAGAGGCTTAGGGAATTCTTGTTGTTACCACAGCACAGACCCTTGGCTATACCTCCTGTTTTGGATGTTGTTCAAGATGTTTTCTCGGAGGCTTCCCTTAATCCAGATTCTTTGCCTCCTGCGCCAGTTAAACCGGACAGATATTACAGGGTGCCTGAGAGGCTCATAAATATATGTATAAGAGTCCTAGGGCGGACCCAGAAACTATTAGTCAGGGGCCTAAGGGTGTTAGAGCCTCTGTTGTAAAGAATCCGGTTCCTCTAGATAAGGAAGCTAGAGCTTTGGATAGATGGGGTAAGAAGGTGTATACCTCTTCTACTTTAGCAATGAGGGCTTTAAACTGCCAGTTTCATATGTTGAAGTATCAGAATTTCCTCCTTTCTCAGCTAAAATCTAAAGTGGATGCTTTGGCAGAGGGCCATAGAGTGTAAAGAATTGCAGGATTTAGTACATGTCTCTGAACAGGTGGGTAAGCATTCTTTGCAGTGTGGTTTTGATGCTGTGCAGGCCTCTTCTAGGGTGGCTGCCACTGGTTCAGTTCTTCGCAGGCACGCCTGGCTTAAGGATCAGAATTTGTCCGAGCATGTTAAAACTAGAATTCTGGATGCCCCTTTACAGTCTGAAGTTTTGTTTGGTCCCCTGTGGAGTCGGTTTTGAAGAAAATGGAAGACAAGGCTAAGTCTATGCAGACTGTTAAAGATTTTTTGCAGGTGCAACCTCCAAAGTTTAGTAGAAATTGGCCTACTAAGGGGTGGACCTACCCTTCTTCTGATTCTCAATCTAGGGGTAGATCTAGACGTGGCAGGGGCAGAGCTCACAGTACATTCAGGCCTAGAACTTGGAGTTCGCCTGCACAATCTGCAGGTGAGGGCAGGGGCCAGTCCTTTCGTAAACAGGCCCAATGACCTGCATTTTCAGCTGCCAGATTCTTCTTGCCTGGCAGCTCCTTTGGGAGGAAAGTTAGCACTTTTCAAGCAAAACTGGCTTTTAGTCACCCAAGACAAATGGGTGTTGGACATTATAAACCGAGGCTACAAGTTCTATTTCCATACATTGCCTCCTTTCAACGGCATGCCAGACGTTCCTCCTCGGCAAAGGATAGAGGCTCACAAGCAGATTTCTATACTTCTTCAAATAGGAGCTATACAGCCAGTTCCTCTGTCAGAAGTGGGCCTAGGATTTTACTCGCCTGTTTCTAGTACCAAAGAAAGGACACACGTGGAGACCAATTTTGGATTTATCTATCCTCAACACTTATCTGGACATTCCAAAGTTCAAGATGCTGACGTTACAACAGCTTTTACCTCTGCTGGGAAAAGATCACTGGATGGTAACTCTGGAATCTCAAAGAGGCTTATCTTCATGTTCCTATCAGGCCCAGTTGCAGGAGGTACCTACGTTTTCGGGCTGGAAATTTACATTATCAGTTCTCTGCATTGCCCTTTGGCTTATCTACTGCGCCCAGAGTGTTCACAAAGGTTCTGGCTCCAGTGATAGCCTTTTTCAGGTTAAGAGGAATACAGATTTATCCCTATTTGGACGATTGCCTGATTATTGCACAAGACAAGGACGAACTTCTTCATTATCTACAGTATGTGATGGTAGTGTTAAGATGCCTAGGGTATTCTGTGATCCAGTTTAGTACCCTCTCAGGACATGTGCTTTCTGGGTGTGAGACTGAATACAGCCTCCCAGATGGCTTTTTTGACCCCGGACAAACAAAGAAGCCTTTCTCTTTATTTCCATCAAATGTCTCTACAGTCCAGGCTGACTGCAAGGACAGTCCTTCAAGCCTTGGGGTTCATGGCATCTTGTATTCTGGTGCTTCCCAATGCCAAACTGCATATGAGGAAGCTTCAATGGTATCTCAAAAATGTATGGACACAACACTGCCAGGATCTAGACACTGTCATTCAGATAATACCTTGCATTCAGAAGGAATTTTTGTGGTGGGCTCAGGAATGTCACCTAAACAAGGGACTCTCTGTGACCCGACCAGAGGCGAGTCAGATTCTAACGACAGATGCCTCAGACAAGGCTTGGGGAGCACACCTCAATGGAAAATGGGTGCAAGACACGTGGCCTGTCAGACTTCAACATTTGCATATCAACTTGAAGGAGATGTTAGCAGTCCAATTTGCATTGATGGCTTTCAAGGATTTACTTCTCCCAGGGCAGGTGTTGATTCAAACAGACAACACTACTGTCATGTGGTACATCAACAAGCAAGGGGGAACCCATTCGTACCCTCTTTGCAGGCAAGCGATGATTTTGTGGGAGACTGCTCTGTTTACACCTCAATCTTCAGGCAAGGTTTCTACCAGGAGCACAGAACTCCTTAGCAGATGTGTTGAGCAGACAAATGGTGGATCCTCACGAGTGGAAACTGGATCCTCATGTATTTCAAAAGTTGACAGTGTTATGGGGGACTCCAGACATAGATCTGTTCGCTTCTCCACTAAATTACCAGTTGCCAAAGATTTGCACAAAAATGTTTCATCCCACAGCTTGGAAGGTGGATGCTCTATCATTCAGTTGGAGCAATCTTCATGTCTATGCCTTTCCACCTCTGCCTCTCATTCCCAAGGTACTCTGGAAGGCCAGACAAGACAGGCCATCCATGATTCTGATAGCGCCGGATTGGCCTCGACAGCACTGGTACCCACTACTGAGGAGTTTAGCACGGGAGCCTCCATGGCCTCTGCCTTTGATTCCGCATCTTTTGTCTCAGGAGGACAATCACTTCCTCAATGTCAAGATTCAGTCTCTACATCTAACAGCCTGGCATATTCTGCTTTAGACCCTGGAGGGTCTCCGCTTCCACAACGAGTTTTGAATGTTATTTTGGAGGCCAGAAGGCCTAGTACAAGGAAAGTTTATGCTGATAAATGGAGGAGATTTTTTATTTGGAGCAAAGCGAAGGACTTTGATGTTTCCAAGCCTGATTTAAGTATTTCTCTTCAATATCTTACTGAGCTATTGGACAAGGGTTTGTCTTTCTCCTCGATAAAGGTTCATGCTGCAGCCATTTCTGCTCACTATGACTGTGACCCTCCTTTATTTTCTCATCCTTTGTTTAAGCAGTTTCTTAGAGGGGCAAAGAACATAAGACCCCCACGTAGAGCTCCTACTCCTGCTTGGGATCTCAATTTTGTGTTGGAAAAACTTACTCTACAACCTTTTGAGCCTGCAGCTACTGCCGAGTTAAAGTATTTATCATGGAAGACTGCTTTTTTGTTGGCCATTACCTCTGCAAGAAGGGTTTCTGAATTACAGGCCCTTATGGCAGTGGAACCTTTCCTGATTTTTCATAAGGATAGGGTATCTTTATGCATACTAATCCTTCCTTTATGCCTAAAGTGGTTTCTAGGGTGGCCTGGAACCAAACAATTCATTTACCTACTTTTAATGCAAACCCCCAAAATAAAGGGAGAAGATTTTGCATACTTTGGATATTCACAGACAGTTCACGTTATTATTTGAGCAGAACCAAGGGGTTCAGGCAGTCTCAGCAGTTTGTTTCTTTTGCTTTGGGTTCTCAGGGGAAACCTGTTTCAAAACAAACTATTTCTAAATGGATTGGGTTTTGTATTTCTTTCTGTTATTCCCATCATGGTAAGGAGGTTCCGGCTGGTATCAGACCTCATTCCACTAGAGCTACTGCCACTTCTACTGCCTTTCTAAGGGGGGTAGCTACAAAAGATATTTTGGAAGCAGCCACTTGGAGTTCAGTACATACTTTTTCCAAGCATTACCACCTTCCTCTTTATTCTAAGTCCAGGGCTGGATTTGCCTCTGCTGTATTACAGGGCATTTTAGCAGCCCCTAATGCTTTATGATTTTGCCATCCTCCCTTTACCTCTGCTTTGGGATTCTACCCATAAGTAAGGACTGCAGCAATGTGAGATGAAGAACATAGTACAGTTTTGTACCTACCATAAATGTAGATGTTCGAAGATCCACATTGCTGCAGTCCAATTTACCCTCCCTCCTTCCCCTCTGTAGTTTGGCATGGTAATATGGTTTGGGTGATGGTTGTTGTTGGGCCTGTTTTTGGGAGGTATCCTGTTTTTGGGCTGTGGCCTTTCTTTTTAGGGCCTTCTGACATCTGGGGCAAGAAAAGACTGAGGATATGACGTCGGTCATGCGCTTTTATACCCTGACGCTCTGATGTCAGTTCTGAGTGCCCATGACCGACGTCAGCCTAATACTTTGGTATTCGGGCCGATCGAGGACAGCGGACTACCCATAAGTAAGGACTGCAGCAATGTGGATCTTCGAACATCTACATTTATGGTAGGTACAAAACTGTACTTTTCTTTCTCTGATCAGGATTACTCTCTTCCTCCTTATGAGGATTCGGATGCAGAGGATTCTGTTCCCTCTGCCTCTCCCCCTGAAGATTTCTCTTTTGGGGAAACCTTGCATGAGATGAGGGAACATTTTCATTGGGAAGGTCAGGATTATTCTGCTTCCAAAAAGAGACTTGGGGAATTTCTTCTTCTCCCTCAACACAGGCCTTTAGCTATTCCTCCTGTACTTGACATTGTGGATGATGCCTTCTCTAATTTGAATCCTGATTCCATGCCGCCTGCTCCTTCTAAGCCTGATAGATTTTACAGGGTCCCTGATTCCCATCAATTCTTATTTAAGAACCCTTCTGCTGATCCTGAAACTATTTCGCAGGGTTCCAAGGCTGCTAAGGCCGCCTCCTCTAAGAATCCTATCCCCTCTGAAAAGGATTCTCGTGCCTTGAACAGGTGGGGCAAAAAGGTTTATACTTCAGCTACCCTTTCTATTAGAGCTTTAAATTGCCAGTTTCACATGTTTAGGTATCAACAGTTTCTTTTATCTGTTTTAAAACAAAGGCTTTCTACCTTTCCTGCATGTGCTGAGGACAAGGAATTACAGGATGTATTGCATGCAACTGAACAAGTTAGCAAACATAGTTTACATTGTGGTTTTTGATGCCTTAGAGGCTTCCTGCAGGGCTGCTGCCTCTGGTACTATTATCAGGAGACATGCTTGGCTTCATGAGCAGAATTTACCTGAACAAGTTAAGGCTAAATTGCTAGATGCCCCTGTTCAGCATGATGTCTTATTTGGATCTAAGGCTGAGGATGTTATTAAAAAGATGGAAGAAAAAGCCAAGTCTATGCAGACTGTAAAATATTTTTTGCAAGTACAGCCTCCTAGATTTTCTAGAAATTGGCCCTCCAAAAATTGGTCTTTTCCCACTTCTGACAGGCCTCAAAGGGGAAGATATAGACGCTCCAGAGGTCGGGCGCAGGCTCAGGCCTCTTACAGATCTAGACAGTGGACTGCTTCTTCACCTAGAAGGGGAGAAGACAGACCTCAAACCCAAAGAAAGCAGACCCAATGACTCCCTCTGTTGGGCTACAGGTCCTCCTTCCATGGATGCCCCTCTCGGAGGAAAACTTTCTCTTTTTTACCAAAATTGGACTCACATTACCCAGGACAAATGGGTGTTAGACGTGATTTTGAAGGGCTACAGATTCCACTTTCACACTCTGCCAAGGCCTTCCGGCTGGCCAGATCTGCCAAAACATCAATGGACAGAGGCCTTAAATCAAGTGGACGCTTTATTAGCCTTAAGAGCCATAGAACCTGTTCCACCTCTAGAGGTGGGGAAAGGTTTTTATTCAAGATTTTTTCTGGTCCCAAGAAAACAAAACTCCTGGAGACCTATTCTGGACCTCTCAATATTAAACACCTTTTTGGAAATTCCAAAATTCAAGATGCTTACACTTAAACAACTTCTCCCAATGCTCTCACAAGATGCTTGGATGGTAACATTGGACTTAAAAGAGGCTTACTTACACGTCCCCATAAGGCAACAATGCAGAAAGTACCTCAGATTCAAGGCAGGCTCGAGACACTTCCAATTCTCTGTATGCCATTTGGCTTATCTACTGCGCCCAGAGTTTTTACCAAATGCCTGGCTCCAGTAGTAGCTTACTGCAGACTTCAGGGGATTCAGATTTACCCCTATCTGGACGACTGTCTAATTCAGGCAGACAGCAAAGACCTTTTACTTCAACACCTGCATTTTGTTCAACGTCTTCTCCTACTACTGGGATTCTCAGTGAACACAAAAAAGTCACATTTGATTCCTTCTCAACGAATGATCTTTTTGGGAGCTCTTCTAGACACAAGTTTACAGATGGCCTTCCTTACTCCAGAAAAACAGTTACAGCTGGCTTCAATCTTCAAGACCTTGGCAACCTTGACTCAGCTCACTGCAAGGAAATTCCTGCAGGCTTTGGGCTACATGGCCTCTTGCATCCTGTTGATTCCAAATGCGAGGCTTCACATGAGGAAACTTCAATGGTACCTAAAGAGTGTATGGTCTCAGCATTGCCACTGTCTGGATACAATGATTCCACGGATTCTCTGCCTCCAGAAGGAATTCCTTTGGTGGTCCAGGGCATGTGTTTTGAATGAAGGGAAGCCCTTTCGTCTTCCTCAACCTACTCAGATCATAACCACGGACGCCTCGGATTATGCTTGGGGAGCTCATTTTCTAGACAAATGCCAACAGGGCTCTTGGACAAACAAACACCTTCTATGGCACATCAACTTGAAAGAAATGTTGGCAGTCCAAAATGCTCTTCTAGCCTTCCAGACTCTCTTGAAGCCAGGACCTCTGCTAATTCGAACAGACAATACCACAGTCATGTGGTGCATAAACAAGCAAGGGGGCTCTCACTCTTCCCTCCTTTGCAGACTTGCCATGACTTTATGGGACACAGCACTAAATTTAAATCTGGATCTTCAGGCACAGTTCATTCCAGGAAATCAGAATCTCTTAGCAGACAGCCTAAGCAGAAACATTTTGGATCCTCACGAATGGATGTTGGACCCCAACTTATTCAGCAAGATAACTGCAGTTTGGGGCTGTCCTCAGATAGATCTGTTTGCGTCCCATCTCAACCATCAGTTGCCTCTCTTTTGCACCAGGTCCTTCCACAAGACAACTTGGAAAGTGGATGCCCTGTCCTTCAGCTGGAGGAATCTTTCGGGATATGCCTTCCCTCCTCTTCCTCTTCTGCCTTGGGTATTGCTAAAGATAAAGCTGGACAAACCCAGACTGATCATTTTGATAGCTCCAAATTGGCCTCGTCAGTTTTGGTATCCAACTCTACTGCACCTTTGCTTGGAACCCCCTTGGAGTCTTCCTCTGACCCATTCTCTACTGTCCCAGCATCAGGGTCAGGTATTTCACTCTCAAATCAAGACTCTCTGCCTGGCAGCTTGGCTCATCAAAGGCAATTGATTCCTTCTTCTCTTCCTAAACAAGTTTTGGATATTCTTTTGGAAGCTAGGCGTCCTAGTACAAGGAAATCTTATGCTTCTAAATGGAAAAGATTTTGTATTTGGATGCAGGATCATGGTTCTGATCCTTTTTTACCTGATATTCCCTCTATTTTACTTTATCTCTCAGACCTTTTGCTTAAAGGTCTTTCCTTTTCTTCCATTAAAATTCATGCTTCTGCTATTTCGGCTCATTTCAATTGTGATCCTCCCATTTTTTCCCACCAGCTGGTTAGACAATTTCTGAGAGGCGCTAAGAATTTAAGACCTCCTAGATCTCCTCCTGTCCCTCCTTGGGATCTCAACTATGTCTTGGAAAAGCTTACTTTGCCTCCTTTTGAGCCTGCTGCCTCTGCAGATATTAAGTTCTTATCCTGGAAGACAGCTATCTTGTTGGCCTTAACTTCTGCCAGAAGGGTGTCTGAGTTACAAGCCCTCATGGCCATGGAACCATACCTCATCTTCCATCAGGACAGAGTTTCCTTGACGACCAATCCTACTTTTATGCCTAAGGTAGTTTCTAGAGTGGCTCTAAATCAGACTATTCACCTTCCTACCTTTTTCCCAAAACCCCAAAATAAGGGGGAAAGGATTTTGCATTCATTGGACGTACACAGGCAACCTACGTTTTTACTTGGACAAAACTAAAGATTTCAGAAAATCAGATCAATTGCTTATCTCTTTTGCTTCCAGTTCTCTAGGTAAAGCTATTTCTAAGCAAACTATTTCCAAATGGATTGCTCATGGAATAAGATATTGTTACTCTCTTTATGGAAAACAGATTCCAGGTACTGTCAGGACTCATTCTACTAGAGCAGCTGCCACTTCAGCAGCCTTTCTCAGAGGAGTTCCTACCAAGGACATTCTGGAGGCTGCCACTTGGAGCTCTGTGCATACCTTTTCCAAGCACTATAACCTCCCTTTGTACTCTAAGTCTAGGGCAGGCTTTGCCTCTGCTGTTTTGCAGGGTCTTCTAGCTGCTCCTTCTTCATAACCTCCTCCCGTGTTCTCAGCTTTGGGATTCTACCCTACAGTTATGACTGCAACAGTGAAACACGAAGAACATAGTACAGTTGTGTATACCTACCATAAATGTAGATGTTGAGTGTCTTCACTGTTGCAGTCATTCCTCCTCCAGACCCCTCTTGTTTCTTTTTGCTTACTTTGTTTCCTTTTCCACTACCTTTCTGGTGTATTTGTGTTTCCCTTGGGACACCTTTTGGTTTTATGGGGGCTTCTGACATCAGGGGCAAGAAAAGCTGGAGAAGATGGCGTCGGCTGTCAGCTTTATACCCATGCGTTCTGACGTCGGGGTACTTGCTGATACGGCCAATGCCAGACCCAGACTTTGATATTCTGGCCGATCTCAGGCTGCCTGCTGGCAGGAGTACCCTACAGTTATGACTGCAACAGTGAAGACACTCTAACATCTACATTTATGGTAGGTATACACAACTGTGCTATCTGGCCATGGCCTTTGATACCATTCCCCACTCAAGAATCATAGAAAAAAATCACTAAGCTCTGCATCAACCCCTATATCACTAGGTGGGTTGCAAACTGGCTCACAGGTAGAACCCACAGTGTGAAATTATCTGACTCCAAGTCAGACTGCAGACCAGTTACGAGTGGAGTCCCAGAGGGGTTCAGTCCTGGGTCCTCTCATGTTTGGTATCTACTTCTCTGCAGACAAAGTTCACAGGCTATTGCAAGTTGGGAGCTTTTAACTCCCCAAGTGATGTTGACATCCTACAGAAAGACCTCATTGAGACTGACTGGTGTCAGAACCATGGCCTTAAGCTCAGTTCCAAAAAAAATGTCATCATCCCCTTTGGGAAAAACCTGGTTCCCATGAATTACCACATCGATGGTAGACCACTGAACACAGAAGGCGTAAGAGATCTGGGAACACTTGACAGCAACCTCTTTTTTGACCACCACATTGCCACTGTGGTCAGAAAGTCCTGTGTGGCACATCTCATTAGTAAGGGTTTTGCATCCAGGAAGAGAGAGATCATTGTCTCCCTCTACTCTTCCCTCATTAGGCCAGTCATTGAGTACAGTGCCCCATTTGGCATGTACCTCACTAAACAGCTGCAACAACTGGAGAGGCCACAAATGTACTTCACAAAAAGGATCCTAGGCCTTAAACATTTGTCCTATATGGACAGACTAAAAATACTCCCAACTATTCTCCGTCTCATATCGCATACTTAGAGGCGATCTCTGCTTGACTTACAAAGCATTGTCTGACCCAGCTCTGTTAGCAATGCTACATCTGAAGAAATCCCAATCCCTCTGCACCACATGCTCCAGAGACCTCAAACTCATTACCACAATCAGTAGAACATGCTGGAAGGACAGGTTCATAACCCAGAGACTGCCCATGCTATAGAATAGACTTTCCATACATGTCAAGCAGAGCACCTCACTGGCCCTCAAGAGAAATCTTGATGAGTGGATGGGAAATAGAAAATTCACCCCAGGGATCATTCCAGTGGCTTTACTCGACAGAGGCTCTGGGAACTAAGGTTGGGTGACACAATGCTATGGTAATCCTATGGGCTAGACTTGTAAAGGCTCCAGGGCCATTAGCCTAGTACACACCTATGGACAGATCAAAGTATGAGGCAAAAATATGGACATTCTGCAAAATTCTGGACAGTTGAGAGGTACTTATGTGGCTCAAGTGAAGCAGTCTTGGTGTAAGCATTACAATTACAGCTTCTCAGTTTTTAACTTTGTATTATTAAACATTCAGATTAAATATTCTTATTAAACAGTGTTGCGAAGCTGTTTGCACATTTATTCTTTTCTTATTTAAATGTGCAAATTTTGTATAAGTGTTCCTAATGTCTTGCAGTAATACAAGTAACAGGTTAATTACTTCATAACATAAGGCTGCATCAAGTCTCAAACAAGTAAAAAAATAAACGTAGACAGCAGCCACATTCTACAAAATCATAATCCTCATGACTGTATCCAAGGCTCCAGTTTAAACATGTAATAACACTGTTTCCCCCTTTACAATTTTTCCAAATCATCTGGGTTTCTAATACCATGACAGGCATATGGACCCTGTTCCTATGTCAAAGTATGATTAAAGTTCATGCAGTTAGTATTGTTTCGGTGTTTGTCAGCCAAAAGTGCTCTTCGCAGCACCCGCAATGTGCCCAGTAATGACTACTACTGCAGTTTGAGTGAGGTTACATGGATTGATAACGTATCTAAATATGATTGTAAATTCTTTTTTATAAGATCTATTGTTCCTACAACTATTGGAACAGTCTGGGTATCCTTCTTCCAAATTGCTCTCTTTCCTGCCTACAGATCCTGGTATTTTATGACTTTGTGTCTCTCTCTCTACACAAGACACTATAGTCACTAGGTGTGGCGATTTCAATGATCAATACTACTTGTGTTCTTTTCTTGGACCACTATATCCGGTTTTCTAGCATCTTTCTTTTAAACTGTTGGTAATGGGTGATCCCGTGTGATATAAACTTAATTTTCTGCGATGCTTTGTGGGCATGTTTCCAGTGTTTTTTAGCCCCTTCAGTATCATAATGTTTGCACAATCCCCAGTGCAGCAGTCTCGCCACATTATTATGCTTTCAGTAATGCAGTCCTCCTGCCATTAATGTGTCGCTACCAGCAATAAAGGTATGTGACCGTTTCAAATTGAGTTTTACAAAACTCACATATGTCTGTTTCTCCCACATGTTCAATGGACTTTGTAAACCAGCGTGTATGTAGCCCACTGTCTTGGGCTGCCAATATTAACCTTTCATTTCTTGGTTTGAATTCACCTCTCCTTAACCATTCCTGCGTTCGTTCTTGATCAACACGAGGCTCTTCCAGAAGTTTTCTATACTGTTCTTTGTAACATATCCTATGGTCAGTGACATCTTTTACTCTATACTTGAAGGTGTTTTTTTTTAAGTCTTGTTGATGTGGATAACCATTGGGTTAAATTTTTTTTTTGAGCCTCTTCTAAAAATTTGTAGTTATAACGGCCACTTCATTTGGTGTTGCTGCTGTTCTCTTTTCCCATTTCTTTTAAAAATTTTTAATGGAATATTGCTATTGGTGTTTTAATGTTACTAGTAGTAGCTGTGTGTGTTTTGAAAGCTATTTTGCTCTAAATTTTTCTCTGTATTGTTTTCTATATAGCTTTCTTCATTTCTTATAGTGACCCTTTCCCGTTTCTTACATCAGTTTAATTTAGAGGGCATTTGGGGAACGTCTGTTTAACTTGGAGGATGTTCTGCTCCCTTTTGTTAATTTCCTTATCATAAAACTCGTAAAATTCAAAAATATAACCCCCTTTCTGTAACTCTTCTGTATTCTAAGTCTGTTTAAGTTAGAGGACTTAATTTTGCTAAAGCGAGAGTGTTTTTTGTATTTATATTTTTCTTTCTGCTTACCTTTATAATGTCTCAAAAAGAGAGCAAGCCTTTGGGCTTCAAAAAGTGTGAGAAATGTACTAAAAAAATGCCTCTTAGCGACTGTCCCACAGTGTGTGTATTGTTTCGGGGCTGTGCACCTACAAGAGTCTTGTTTCATTTGCAACAACTTTAGTCATTGGGATTTAATGGAAAATAAAAATAAATTAATATTGAAAGGTCTTTTGAAAACTCCTTTCTCTGAGGTTATATCAACCGAAAAGTCAGACAAGCCGATTAAGAGACCTTCATCTGAGCCAGGATCCTTGTCAGAGCTGTAGCAGAAAGCTCTGAAATTGATGGATCTGAAGGCTCCATCAGAACAGACACCCACTCCTGGCTCTGGTACTTCCTTGGAGTGGGAATCTCCAATGGCACCGAAAATGTCATCTGCTCAAAGACACAGGAGGCCGATCTCCTGCAGTAGAGAACTTTTAACTTTTTATTTATTTATTTATTTATTTTTTTAATACCTTTTATATTGATGAAAAAATGTAAACGGACCTAGAAAGGAGTACAGGAGTATTTTCAGTTAAATACAAGCACTAGCTGCTTTCACAGACTGAAAAGCCAGTGACGTACTTCACTAATTTTAAATATTTAGGTTGTGCCATTATCTATAGACTCAAACCATGTTCTGTCAGGAGTACAGACTGAAACAGTAGTTTGCATTAGTATGACAGCCCTTGAGATGAATATTTTGAGATATAAACATTCAGAATGCTGTTTAAGTAGTGCATAGAAGTGGTTGTTTTCTTTTAAATGGTTTTGAAGCTTTAGTAGGGTTGTGACTGCACTGGCAGTCAGACATTTGATAAACCAGTTGAGTAAACTAGTCCAAAGTCCCTTTTTAGCTGCAACCTAAGCACAGGGGCAACAGTAAGTACAATAAACAGTAAAATACTGAAAATAAAAAGACACACTGCACTTATTCATAGATTCATATATATTCCAAGGCAACTGAGTATCATGGCCCATTCTCACCTTGCCAGTTCCCTCTATCAGGATGCACTTCCTTTCCCCTGGAGGGCCATACCAGTCAATCCTGGAAAATATTTGTGGATACCCATCTAGGCATCCGGTTTGTCTAAAGGAACTGATGAGGTACACACTGCATATAACATGTTGATAAAGCTTATTCCAGAGGTTCTAAAAGTGACTGGTTATAAACCTGTCCTTCCACCATGTTTTATTTGTCACTTGGTGAAGATTTAGGTCTCTGGTTCTAGTACTGGTGGAGATGTTGAACTTTGGGACAGTTGAGTCACTAATGGCACGAAAGCAAGACAGAGATCTCCCCTCAGATGTCTGTAAAACACTGACTAAGATGAGTTTCCATACTCTTTTGGTAGCTCATGGACTTTAGAAACATTTGGTGCTTTCTAATTTGATATGTTTAGTGAGATTCCTCTCAGTGGGGGCATCATTTGTGCAGATTCTAAAATGTATTCTCTGACACCACAGATTATAGATATATTTACAAAATCTTATGCAAAACAGCTTGGCTCCACAAAATGGGTGGTAAGTTGTCCTAGTGACATCCAGGTAACCCCAGATACTGGAATCAAATTAGATTGTATTGAAAACGAACTGTGCAAACTGGATCCAAACAAAGCGCAGGGAGGAGACTGAATAAGTAATAATGACCTGAGAACACTTCAGCAAGAACTTGCACTACCGTTATATCGATTATTCACTAGGTCATATAAATATGGGAGGATTCCTCAAGATTGGAGACATGCACTTATTAACCTGTCTTTAAGGGAAAGGGGGGAGTAGGACAAACCCAGAATCATGTAGACCATTAAGTCTGCTTTCCATGTTGTGGAGAAATAATGGAGAAGGTAACAAATGGTTAAGTTATTGGCAGAACTGTATATGTTGGGACTTTAAACCATATATCAGCATGTATATGTTGAAAATGGATCTATTACCACTTGTAACATGATGTTCTATAACAATATAATAGCTATCAATGAAAAATTGTGATGTGATTTGTATAGATTTAACTTCAGCATGTGACAGGGTCATAAACAAAACTCTGATCAATAAATTAGTACAACTGGGTATTGATATACTGTTGGTAAGGTGGATAACTACATGGCTTACAAATAGGACATGGCAAGTATCGCACACCAACTGGACAGGTGAAATCCTTGGTTACAGTCAAGGTGTCCCACAGGGCTCTGTCCTAGGCCCTTACTTGTTTAGATTGTATTTTTCAGACCTTACTTTTTCATCTGAGGTGTTCTACAGTCTATATGCTGACGACCTGAAATTGGGTAAACTGATTACAAGTGTTATAGATAAGGCATGTCTGCAAATTAGTTTGACTAAATTGATCATTTGGGCACAGGAGAATATGTTGATAAATACATCAAAAACTTAGCATATGAGATTTGGGAGACATAAACTGAACGGTGAATATTTAGTGCAGCACACAGTGATTGAAACTGTAGACTCATTTAAGGACCTGGGTATATGGGTGGCGTCAGCTATGAAGTTTTTCTAATCATATCAACCAATTGGCTAATGATAGTTATAGAACTATAGGTTGTATAAAAAGATTTATAAAGTCTAGGAAATGAAACCTAATGAAGTCATTGTTTTAGTTGCATTAGACCCAAACGAGTGTGGAATAACCATATGGAAACCCTATAGGAAAACTAGCATGAATAAACTGGAAAGAGTACAGCGGAAATATACCAAGGGTGTCCATGGATGTGAATATCTAAGTTATGAAATACTAAAATATCTGAACTTGTACAGTGTCTCTTACATATTTTAAAAGGAGATCAGTTTTGTGCTAGATTTAACCAATGCACTATTAAGCGTTGGTATATCTTTGCTTCAAAATATTTTGGAAACAGATTTAATTACCCTGAAATGTCGTCGGATAGCAATCCGACTACCAGAGTACACAAAAAACGCAAAGAAAAGGACAGACCGTCTATGTCCAAAACCGACGACTAAGCTTCTAAACCAGTCGCCGGTACTCAGTGAGGCACCTTTGCAGCCCCCGATACCCGCTACCTTTGAGTCGCAGGCCTCTAACGAGACCCATGCGGAGTCCAGTATGCTGCGAGATTCTCAGAGTATTGTACCCGTGGATGTGTCTCCCTCGGATGGGTCTGGAGCCACTTATCAGGCACCAGCTTTTGAGGGTGTTTTCAGGCCTCAACATTTCTATATAAATCCGATGCCAGCTACAAAACGAAATCAACTTCTAAGGCTAAAAAACTGAAGCATGAGCCACGTGCTCAGGCCCCTATGCCTAAAAAAAACAGATGATCAAAATGGCTGAGGACTTAATTACTTTGATCAGGGGCTCCCAACCCCCTCCTGATAAGAGACTTAGGCAAGACACTAATTATGAATCTTCAGATCAGGTTTCTGTTTCTTCTGATTCCTCTTCTGATCAGGAATTTTCTATACCACCCTATGAGGATTCAGATGCAGAAGAATCCATCCCATCTGCATCTCTTCCTGAAGATTATTCTTTTGGAGAAACCTTGCATACTTTAAGGGAACATTTTCATTGGGAGAGTCAGGATTTCTCGGAATCAAAAAAGAGGCTTAGGGATTTCCTTCCTCAGCATAGGCCTTTGGCTATACCTCCTGTATTAGACATTGTAGATGTGTTTTCGGAATCTAGCATGGCTCCTGATTCCCTACCTCCGGCTCCTAGTAAGCCTGACTAATATTACAGGGTTCCTGACTCCCACAAATTTTTATGCAAAAGTCCTGCTGCTGACCCTGAAACTATCTCACAGGGTCCCAAGGGTGTAAAGGCCTCTTCAGCTAAGAATCCTACCCCCCTCTGATAGAGATTTCAGGGTGCTGAATAGATGGAGAAATAAGGTTTATATGTTTGCAACCTTGGTTAGGGCCTTAAACTGCCAGTTTCATATGCTTAAATATCAACAGCATGTTATGGGATTATTGAAACAGAAAATGATGATTTCTGAATGTGTGGAAAACAATTACAGGAATTATTGCATGCAGCAGAACAGGTTGGAAAGCATACTTTGCAATGTGGTTTTGATTCCTTGGAGGCCTCTTGCAGGGCCACAGTTACTGGATCTGTGATTAGAATGTATGCCTGGCTCAGAGCAAAATC